>NW_017696432.1:0-3270 GCF_001879085.1 Nicotiana attenuata
GAAGCTGGTCAAATAAATCATCAATGCGAGGTAAGGGGTACTTGTTTTTAATTGTTACCTTGTTCAACTGCCTATAATCGATGCACATTCTCATCGTGCCATCCTTCTTCTTCACAAATAGAACTGGTGCACCCCAAGCTGACACACTAGGCCGAATGAACCCCTTATCCAGGAGCTCCTGAAGCTGCTCCTTCAATTCTTTCAACTCCGCTGGGGCCATGCGATATGGGGGAATAGAAATGGGCTGAGTGCCCGGCACCAGGTCAATGCCAAAATCGATGTCCCTGTCCGGCGGCATACCCGGCAGGTCTGCAGGAAACACATCGGGAAACTCCCTCACAACGGGAACCGACTCAATGCTGGGGGTCTCAGCTCCCACATCTCTCACAAATGCCAAATAGGAAAGACAACCCTTTTCAACCATACGCTGAGCCTTCAAGAAAGAAATAACTCTGCTAGGAATATAGTTAGTCACACCATGCCACTCGATCCGCGGTACACCCGGCATAGCCAAAGTGACTGTCTTAGCATAACAGTCTAGAATAGCATGACACGGAGATAACCAGTCCATGCCCAGGATAATATCGAAATCTACCATATTCAGTAGCAATAAGTCAACTCGGGTCTCCAGACCCCCAATAGTCACCAAACACGACCGGTCTACATGGTCCACAATAATAGTGTCGCCCACCGGGGTAGACACATGAACAGGTAAGGCAAGACACCCTCGCGTCGTACCCAAATGATGAGCAAAGTATGAAGATACATATGAATAGGTAGAACCGGGATCAAATAATACTGAGGCGTCTCTATGACAGACTGAAATAATACCTGTAATGACAGCGTCTGAAGCAATGGCATCTGTCCTGCCCGGCATCGCGTAGAAACGAGCTTGGCCACCGCCTGATCGATCTCCACCTCTGGGGCAGCCCCTGGCTGCCTGATCTCCACCCTTAGCTAACTGGGCGGGTGGTGAAGTAATTGGAGCAGAAGTCGAGGGCTGACCTCTCTACTGATGCTGTCTGCCACGAAGGCGAGGGCACTGCCTCCTAAAATGACCCAACTCTCCGCACTCATAGCAGCTGCCCGGTACTGAAGATGGGGACTGATGAAAACCTCTTGCACCAGAGTGACTAGCAGATGCACTCGGCGCAGAAGAACCCTGAACTGATGGGGCATGAGATGAACTCTGAGCTGGGAGGGCGCTGAGTGAAGTCTGACCCTGCTGGGGCCCATGATGACCACGGCCTGAAGATCCCCCACGATACTCTGGACGAGCTGACTGAGCAGGCCTGAAAGAGCGACCTATACTCTGCTGAAACTGACCCCTCGACGGAGCACCACTGTAACTGCCTGATCCACGAGGCCTCCTAGCCTCCCCCTCCTCTTGCTCTCTACGGCGAACTGACTCAATCTCACGAGCAATGTCTACCACCTCCTCAAACGTAGCACCCAGTACTCTCTCTCTAGTCATCAAAATACGGAGATGATAGTTAAGACTATCCACAAATCTCCTGATCCTCTCGCGATCTGTTGGAACCATCCAGGTAGCATGACGAGCCACCTGGGAAAACCTCACCTCATACTGAGTTACTGTCATGTCTCCCTGTGTCAACCACTCAAACCGCCTACGCAATTCTTCCCTGCGGGACTGAGGTATATACTTCTCCAGAAAAAGAGCTGAGAACTGTTGCCAAGTCAGAGGTGCTGCACTTGTAGGCCTACGCCTTTCAAAGTCCTCCCACCAAGTAAGAGCATCTCCCGTAAACTGAAAAGTAGTAAATGCCACACCACTCGACTCAAGGATCCCTGCCGTACGGAGCATACACTAGCATCTGTCAAGAAAACTCTGGGCATCCTCGCCCTCAGCACCACCGAATGTCAGAGGCTGGAGTCTACCAAACCTCTCGAGACGACGCTGCTCATCGTCTGGCATAGCTGGAACCACAAAACCTTGAGCTGGTGCAACCTGCTGAGCTGGAGGTGCCTCCGGTGTCTGTAGCCCCTGCACTCCCTGCGCAAGTGTGCGAGCATCGAGGGTCTGATTGCCTCCCCCGGTCTGTGAGGTAGCTGCTGCTGTTGTGGTGGCTGAAACTGCTTGAACCAAACCAGTACAGACCGTCAAGATCTGTGCCAAGGTCTCCTGAAGACCCGGAATCACAATAGGCACAGCTGGTGCCTGAGCAGGTGCTGCTGGAGTCTCCACCGCTGGAGCCTGATCCTGAGCTGGGGCAATCGTAGGATTAGCAGGTTCTGTCCTAACTGCTCTACCCCTGCCACAACCACGACCGCGCCCACGGCCTCTGGCGGCCTCAGTAGGTGGCACTGGTGGTCGTCCGTCACGTTCGGTAGCTCGTGTTCTCACCATCTGTGAGAGAATAGAATAACAAAGATTTAGTTCACAGTTCAACAAAACCGCACGACAAGAGTTTCAAGAATATGGAGTATTTCCTAAAGGTTCTGCAGCCTCTCGAGGATAAGTACAGACGTCTCCGTACCGATCCACGAGACACTACTAAACCGGCTCATGATTCGCGAGACCAAGTAACCTAGAGCTCTGATACCACCTTGTCACGACCCAAACCCCGGTCGTGATGGCGCCCAACACATTGCTAGGCAAGCCCGACCATTTACACAACCTTAGCCAAATAACCTATGTAAATAATTAAATGTTCGCTACCATAATACCAATTTAGTACGGAAATTTTGATAAGATCTCTAACATTCGAAAACCTCAAAATAAAATACTAAATAGCCCACCGAATCTGGTGTCACGAACATGAGCCTCTAAAACAGATTATCCACCTATTACAAATCCGACTAGGAAAATTACGAATATAATAATAAAGATAGATGGGAGAGATCAGAGTTGCGAACGCCATGCAGCTACATTGATACTCCCGGCTAACGCTGCTCAGCTAACACGAGTCCTCACTCACCCTGTGGTGTACCAGAATCTGCACACAAGGTGCATGGAGTATTGTGAGTACTTCCAACTCAGAAAGTAATAAATATAAATAAAGTCTGAGGATAAGAAATCCTAAATAAACACAAAGTAAAGCTATTAATACCATTAAACAACAATACAGTTGGAATAAACATCACAACAGATGAAGAAATAAATAACAGTTAAATATGCAATGCAACACATAAACCGGTACCTCCAGTACCCCGCTGCGGCCGTGCAGCCCGCTCCATTTATTTAACATCGATGGCGCTCACTGGGGGTGTGCAGACTCCGGGAGGGGCCCCTTACGGCCCAAGCGCAAT
>NW_017696433.1:0-3270 GCF_001879085.1 Nicotiana attenuata
CGAAAGACCGAACGTAGTCGCCCAGGATACCTTAGCTGGTATAGGAGAGAATATGAGCACGAGAGGCCAGCTAAAGAACGTCACATCCCGGGAGTTAGTCGAATCATCGCAAGAACAGTGGGCTTGGTTAGCTAAAGAAAATTAATATAGGGCCCGCATAGGAGCATTGGAAAAATAGGTCCAAGACCTCCAGTTTGAAAACAGCGTGCAAGTCGCGGCTGCTGAGGGTGAGAGAAAGAAATTGGCCAAAGAAAATGAAGCCTTACGAGCCCAAATCCAAAAGATGAAGCTAGCGGCCGAAAACCCCGTCAGGAGTGCCAAAGATGCAAAGCTTATAGAAAATCTAAGGCAAAAAGTGAATGACTACAGTTTTGATCTCAACAAAGCAGAAAAGGAATTAGCTGGGGTTCGAAAACAATTGGCTGACAACGCAGAAGAACGGGCTCGCATGGTTAAGCAGTTGAGGACGAATACGATAATGAGGTCACACGATTAAAGAAAAAGGTCATTTCCACAGAGAACAGAATGATCAAACAGGCAAAAGAATTCAAAGTTGAAAGAGAGCACTGCTACACGGCATTGGCACAATTAGAAATGGACTTGCAACAACTCCAGGAACAAAACCAGGTAGCCGAGAAAACTTTGGAGGCTAGGGCCCAACAGATAGGGCGGTTGCTTCAAGAAAAAGGCAGAATCAGAGAGAGAATCTTAACCGTTGCTCACTCCATTACTAGGAAATGCCAAATGTGTGAGAACATGACTCGTACCACCTTCTTTGCATCAGTGATGATATTTGTGAAGCAGATAATGAGTGACCTGGACAGACTTCAAGGGGAACTTGCATATAGGCCCGCGGCGAGATCGAATGATGTCCCGCGGGCACCAGGAGCTTTAATGTATTCATGATTGTCCTTTGAGTCTGTATCTCCTTTTCTGATAGAGTTTGTCATTTGAGTCTGTATTTCCGTTTCTACTGGAGTCTGTATTTCCTTAAAAGTCAGTCAGTTGATTAAGTCTGTATTTTCGTTTAAAGTAGAATAGGGATGGTGGAGTCTGTAGTTCTTTTCTGCATTAGAGTATGTTAGTTGTTTAATCTGTCAGTTTTGAGTCTTTGTAATGGACGTATTTGCTATTAATAAAATTGAAAATCCCAAAAAATATTTTGCTTCTACTTTACATTTATTCTTCATGAACTACGCTCGGTCTGATTCATGCGGGGTCATGATACGTAGGCAATCTACATAGGATTCGACCGTAACCAAATAAAACTAGAAAAAATAAGAGAGAAAATGCAAAAAGAGGGAGCGGCAAGAAACAATGGAAAAACAAAAAGGAAGTGGCACATAGAAATGAGGAAAAACCGGGATGACGCATGCAACCAAGCAAAGGCATAGTAGAAATGATTAACTGCTTAGGTGCATTCATTTCCCAATGTGCGGTTATCTATCTGTTAATGCTCTAACTGCTAACAAAGTTGTTGTTGATGAGTTCAGGCAAGTGGTTAAGTTGACTGGCATTCTGGCAACCCATCCCTACAACACCCGCTCTAAGGATAAGTCAAACATGGTCAACCAGGAATTAGAAGCAAGCATTGTCGACCCGTCTAGGGAGGAGGAAGTAGTGGACGTTAATGCAATGAAGGAGGAGATGTATAAACTGAAGAAACAAATGGCCGAGATGTACCAGGCCTGGTCAAAGGGACATCCACCACCAGCCTGTCCTGCTAACCCCGCCTACTCCCACCACTAGCTCAGCCTCAAGATCCTCCCACAGTGAACTCATCTCCGACTTTCCCTACTTACCAGCAGTACTATGGAACCACCTCTCAAACACCACCACCTCCACCACCCAAACAAATTCCACGCCCTCCACCGCCAATTACTCCTGTGTTTGTGGCTCCCCCACCTGTCGCACTACACAGGTCCTCTAGCGAACCTTTGTTCCAAACCCATGATAACCAGTATTACCCGCCCGAAGCCACCTTTAAACCACCAGAACCATGCTCTTACACTCCCCGTCTTGATCTCTCAGCTGAAGAAGAAAAGCCTCCCAAAAACCCTGAGCAAGAGGAAATGATACGGAAGGTTAAGAGCTTAGAACAGTCATTCAGAAATATGCAGGGGCTCGGAGGACAAGTGAGTGTAGCCTACAAGGACTTGTGCTTGTTTCCCGATGTCCAGTTGCCAGCAGGATTTAAGTTACCCAAGTTTGACTTATATGATGGACATGGTGATCCGGTGGCCCACTTAAGGGGGTTCTGCAGCAAAATGGGAGGAGCTGGGGGAAGGGACGAGTTATTGATGGCTTACTTCAGTCAAAGTCTAAGTGGAGCAGCCTTGGAGTGGTACACACGACAGGATCATGCTTGATGGTACACTTGGGACGATCTGGCCCAAGCATTTGCATGTCATTTTCAGTACAATCTCGAAATTGTCCCGGACCGTCTGTCACTGACTAAAATTGAGAAAAAGCCCGAAGAAAGCTTCAAAGAATACGGTTTCCGATGGAGAGAGCAGGCGGCAAGAGTCGATCCTCCAATGAAAGAGAGCGAGATTGTTGATTATTTCCTATAGGCTTTGGAACCCACCTATTATGGTCACCTGGTGTCAGCAGTGGGAAAAACTTTCAACAAGGTCGTGAAAATGGGAAGTATGGTGGAAGAGGGTCTCAAGTCTAACAAGATTATGAGCTATTCAGCAATCAAAGCAACTACCCAGGCTATTCAGAGTGGCACTGGAGGGGTATTGGGAAAGAAGAAGAAAGAAGATGTTGCAATAGTGGAATCAAGAGCTTGATCCAGAGGTCCATCACCATATTATCACCAACCTCGCCCTCATCCCCAAACCTACCCACACACCCCATATGGCCCACCGCAGCACTACTACCCACCTCCTGTCCCCAATTTCTCTGTACACCATGCCCAAACATACCCCCAACCTCCTACCCATGCGCAATGGCGTGCACCCACCCCACAAAATACTTACCCAGCTCAAAGCACCTACCCACCCCCAAGAACCAACAAAAATCCCACTGGAACCGGTTTTCGACCTAACCCTGCATTTAAGAATGATAGGCTGCAAAAGAAGAAGACTTTCACTCCATTGGGTGAATCTTACACTAGCTTATACCACAGATTGAGACAGTTGGGAATGTTGAGTCCGATTGAATCCAAATTGCCAAACCCTCCCCCAAGAAATCTAGACGACTCTGTGAGTTGCGAGTATTGCTCAGGTGCCTCGGGACATGACACAGAAAAATGCTGGCACTTGA
>NW_017696434.1:0-3270 GCF_001879085.1 Nicotiana attenuata
GTCTGCGTAGGGCTTTTTTACGGCTCTTCCACCTTTTTTTCACTATCTCAATCAGTATTGGTCTCGATGATGGGCCGGGGAGCGGAGTTTCTGGTTTGAGTGTTGGGCGTTTCCGGGGCTTGAACCACGATCCGACGGGTATCAATGAGCTCTTGAATAGCTATTTTCAATTTCCAGCATTTCTCTGTGTCATGCCCCGGGGCCCCTGAACAATATTCATAACTCACCGAGTGGTCAAGATTTCTCGGAAGGGGATTCGGCAACTTAGGCTCAATCGGATTCAACATACCCAACTGTCTCAACCTGTGGAATAGACTGGTATATGATTCTCCCAATAGGGTGAAGTCTTCTACTTCTGCACCCTCTCATTCTTGAAGGCTTGATTTGGTCGGAAACCTGTCCCAGGGGGATTTCTGTAGGCTCTTAGTGGTGGATAGGTATTTTGGGGAGGTGGGTAAGTATTTTGCGGGGTTGGCGCACGCCATTGTGCGTGGGCTGGAGGTTGAGTGTATGTCTAAGCATGATGGACAGAGAAGTGGGGATCTGGAGGTGGGTAGTAGTGTTGTGGTGGGCTATATGGAGTGTGGGGGTAAGTTTGGGGATGGGGTCGAGGCTGGTTATAGTAAGGTGATGGGCCCCTGGACCAAGCTCTTGACTCAATTACTGCAACGTCCTCTTTCTTCTTCTTTCCCAGTACACCTCCAGTACCATTTTGAATGGCCTGGGTGGTCGCCTTAATTGCTGAATAACTCATGATTTTGTTAGTTTTGAGTCCTTCCTCTACCACGCTTCCCATTTTTACCACTTCATTGAAGAATTTTCCTACCGCTGACACCAAATGACTGAAATAAGTGGGCTCCAAGGCCTACAAGAAATAATCAACCATTTCACTCTCTTTCATCGGAGGGTCAACCCTCGCTGCTTGCTCTCTCCAACGGAAGCCATATTCTCTGAAACTCTCCCCAGGCTTTTTCTTAATTTTCGTCAATGACAAACGGTTTGGAACAATTTCAAGATTATACTGAAAATGGCATGCGAAGGCTTGGGCTAGATCGTCCCATGTGTACCACCGACCATGATCTTTTCGGGTGTACCATTACAAAGCTGAGCCACTTAAACTTTGGCTGAAGTACACCATCAGTAGTTCATGTCTCCCGCCTGCTCCTCTCATCTTGCTACAAAAACCTCTCAGGTGTGCCACTGGATCACCATGCCCGTCGTATAAATCAAACTTGGGCATCTTAAACCCTGCTAGTAGTTGAACATCTGGGAACAGACACAGGTCTTTATACGCCACGCTTACTTGACCACCTAGCCCCTGCATATTCCTGAAAGATTGCTCCAAGATTTTGACTTTCCTAATCATCTCCTCCTGCTCAGAGTTCTTAGGAGGCTTCTTAGTTTCTGCCGAGAGATCAAAATATAGAGTGTAAGAACATGGTTCTGGTGCTTTGAAGGTTGGTTCTGGGGGGTAATAACGGTTGTCGTGATTCTGGAACAGAGGCTTATTGGAAGATCTATGTAATGCAGCGGGTGGAGGTGCCACAAAAACAGGAGTGACTGGCGGAGTAGGGTATGGGACTTGTTTGGGTGATGGAGCTGGTGGTGTTTGGGAGGTGGTGCCATACCATTGTTGGTAGGTGGGAAAGGCTGGAGATGAGTTCACAGTAGGAGGCTCTTGAGGTTGAGCTAACGGTGGGATATAAGCAGGGTTGGCGGGATAAACCGGTGGTGGGCGTCCCTTTGCCCAGGCCTGGTACATTTCAGCCATTTGCTGCTTCAGCTTATACATCTCTTCTTTCATCGCATTAACATCCAATTCTTCCACCTCTTTTGACGGGTCGACGATACTCGCCTCTAGTTCTTGGTTGGCCATGTTTAGTTTGTCCTTGGATCGGGTGTTGTAGGAGTGAGGTGCCAGAATGCCAATCAACTAACCACCTGCTTGGGCTCAATACATCAACAACAACTTTATTAGCGGTTAGGGCTTTAACAGATTTGTAACCGCACATTTTGGGGGCATGAATGCACCTAAGCAATTAACCGTTTCTATTATGCACTTGATCGGTTGCATGCGTCATCCCGGCTTTCCTTATTTTCATTTGCAACTCCTCTTTTTCCCTCTTTTTCTTTCTCTTTTTTTTCTTTTTCTTTTCATTCTTGCCTTTGCTTTCTCTTTGCTTTTATTCTCTCATTTCTCCCTCTTGTTTTGCCATTGTTTCCTTCTCTCGGTTTCTTATTTTCGCTCTTTTCTTTTCTTTTTCTCTCTTGTTTTTCCTCTCTTTTCTTTTCCTCTTTTTTTTATTTGGTTACGGTCGAATCCTATGGAGATTGCCTACGTATCATGACCCCGCATGAATCAGACCAAGCGTAGTTCTTGGGGATATAAATGAAAAATAAGTAATAAAATATTTTGGGATTTTCAGTTTTTCATAAAAAGCAAATACTTTGATACAATGACTCAAAAAACTTGCAGACTCAAAAGAAACTAACAGACTTTGAAAAGATGGAAATACAGACTCGAACAAGAACTAACAGACTCAAAAAGATGAAAATACAGACTCAAAAGGACTGACGGACTCAAAACAAACTGACAAACTTCCAAAAGCAGGAAAGTACAGATTTAATCAAAGATCACAAATACATTAATGCCTCAAAAGCTCCTAGGGCCCGTGGGGCATCATTCGGCCTCGCCGCGGGCCTCTATGCAAGATCCCCTTGGAGCCTCTCTAAATCACTCATGATTTGTCGGACAAATGTCATCACCGCCGCAAAGAAAGTGGTACGGGTCATATTCTCGCATGCTTGGCACTTCACAACAATATAATCGGTAATGGCCCTGATCCTCTCTTTGATCCTTCCCTTCTCCTGAAGCAGACGCCCGACCTGCCGATTACGGGCTTCTAATACCTGAGTGTCGTGGAGATGTTGATTTTGCAGCTGTTGCACTTCTTCCTCCATCTGAGCCATAAGATCATAACATTGTTCCCTTTCAGCTTTAAAATCCTTGGCTTGTTTGATCATTTTGTTCTCGACAGTGATGGCCCTTTTCTTTAACCCCGCAACCTCATTATCGTATTGCTCTTTTAACTGTCTAACCAGGCGTGCTCTTTCTTCCGCATTCTTAGCCAATTGTGTTAGAGCCTTGGCTAGTTCATTCTCCGCTTTGTTCAAATCAAAACCATAATCATCCACTTTCTGCCTAAGGTTCTTTATAAGCTTTTCATCCTTTACACTTCGGGCGGGATTTTTCGGCTGCTATTTTCATTT
>NW_017696435.1:0-3269 GCF_001879085.1 Nicotiana attenuata
TAACTCATTTAGGGTTCATATTTTTGGGTATTTCTGGTGTTTTAGAGAGAGGGGAGAACGTTTTTAGAGAGAGAAAGAAGCGTAAGTGTTTTGGTTCATCAAAATCTTGTCCAAACCTTGAAATTCCTCAAGTTCTTCATCAAAGAGGTAGAATTTCTTTTTCCCCAATTCTTCAATTTAGAAATCTAACTAGAAATGGGTAATTAGTAAGATGATTCATGGATGTTTGAGTATTAGTTATATGATAAGTTAGGATTTTAACGTGTTTTATGCCCCTACTTGCCTATGCTTTAAGTATAAATTGCTACAAAATAGCCCTAAAATGCTCACAGGTTGTGTTTGATTGCAGGTTTGGTCGACAAAGTGACGAAATGTCAAAGATCGGCTCAAAAAGGAGTGAAACCTGCTCAAGTATCAATGACCAAGAGAATTGAGGAAAAAGGGCCTAGTGCGGACCACGCAAAAATGAATGTGGCCGCACTAGGAGGTTCAGAGACATGGCATATTCAGTGGAAGTGTTACGCGGCCGTGGTTGGATTCTCGCGATCCGTGGTCAGGCTACGCGGCCGCTTCACACTTTTGTGCGGTCCGCGTGAATGAGATTCAGAGAGTTGAAGTTTTGACAATTTCAAACAATGCGCTCCGCGCTCCTTTATGTGCGGCCGCGCCAACTTCCATCGCGGCCGCGGTGCACTTTCTCGCGATCCGCGGTCCCCAACTTCAGAGAAGCTGAAACCATAAGTCCAAGAGCCAGTGTGGCCGTGGTCCTTTTTGCGCGGTCCGCGCTGACCCCGCAGGGGTATTTTTGTCCAATTTTTCCAGCCTAGTATAAATAGAACAATTTACCATTTTTAGGTTAAGTTTCATATCTCAGACATAGCTGCGCTCGTGAGACTCGATTTTGTAGCCATTTTCGGCACTTTTGCTCATTATTAACGATAGATTATTGTAGTTTCTTTTTAGTAATCAATTAATATGCTTCTATTTCTTCAATTTCTGTATCTAGCATGACTAGCTAAATCCACTAGCTAGGGTTGTGGCCCAACCCTAGTGTAGGTAATTGATGGGTGTTGCCATCTAGGGTTAGATTGATTGTGGGTGTTTGCTATTTGGGTTGATTTTATATTTTTATTTAAGAATTTGTGGTTGCAAACACTGATTCATGCTTTGTGGGTTTGACTCTTCTTGAGAAAGAGAGTCTATGACCCCAAAATTGACCCAACAAGGAATTGGGATGGACTCGTGAGAAATGATAGTCCCAATTAACGGGTTGAATCTCGAGAGAGTAATCACCCTATTTGAACCCTAGTTGCTTGATCTAATTAGCCTACCCAATTGGTCTCGAGAGAGTCAATTGGGCAAAATCACTCTCTTTATTGAGAGGTATGAGAGTGGGTACAATTGTGCAACGGTTGTGGCATAATCCCCAAATATGTCAATCTATCCTTAGTAACATCTACCCGTCAATTAGCCACCTAGGTATGCCACGACCCTAGTGCCCTTCTTCCCAGTAGATACAACTTAGCAATATTCTAGTAGCATAATTTAGCGTTAATCAGTAGTTTATTCATAGTAGTTATAAAAATCAAAAACCAAGAATGTTTGAAGTGACATTAGGAGTACAAACACATCTCTAGACTAGACAGAAAATCCAACTCCACTACTAGCTCCCTGCGGAAATCGATCCCTACCACTATTCGGGTAAAAGCTATTGCGACCCGCTTTTCCTACCTTGGTGTAGTATCGAGTTGGCAGTGATCATTATACATGCTTGTAACAATAAGGTTATGGGAAGATTGTTGAGTTCAAATAGGTAAAGATTGGGTTAAAAATGGTAGAAATCTTCAAAACTTTAATTGAGGATTTGAAAGGCAATCCGATGTCGGAATTCGATAATTTTTGTATGGTTGAACTCGAATCGGAACGAGTATTCGGATTTTGTAAGTTTTTCCGGGATTCATGACGTGGAGATTTTGAGTTAAATTTTGGATTTTTAATGGAAAATGTAGAAATTCATATGGAAGTAATTCCTATAATTTTTATTGACTGAATCGAATTGTTTATGACTAGATTTGAGAAATTCGGGCATGAATTCGCGCGGCAAAGGCTTGTTGGAATTTTGAATTGGTTGCAAAGCGAGGTAAGTGTTTGGTCTAACTTTAACTTGAGGGATTAGGAGTTGTGTCATAATTGCTATGTGTTATTTTTCGAATACGACGTATAGGCATGGTGACGAGTATCTATACGTTAGTGTCAATCATTCCCGTGAGTCTTGTACTTTGATTAATGTGACTCCTATTTGACTTAAGTGAAGAGTTTTTCCTCTCCTATTGCTATGTTATATTTCATAACTACTTGACTCGTGTTGATTTCCTCATTATTGACTTGTATATTGTAGGATCGTTGCTACGTGTTAGTTTTTCCGTTATTGAACTGTTTCCTTTATGCCAGTATTCTTTCCTGTGGTTATTCCTTTGAGCTGATTCCACCATTTTCTCGTGATTTACAGCCCTTGAGTTGATTCACTTGTCGTACCTTGTATTATTGTCATTTTTTGTTGTTATATGTATTGTGGTGATGTTCGATCCTTCTGTTGTGATGTAACTGTTGATTCTGTTGGTTGCGTTGTGTATTTATCTTGGGACTACGGATGTGGGATTGCGGTAGCTCCCCCTTGTTTATTTACTTTGGGACTACGGGTTCAATTCCCGGGAGATCCCCTTGCACATTTACTTTGGGACTAGGGGTTCGATTCCCGGGAGATTCCCCCAGTACTGGGTATTTACATTTGGGACTACGGATCGGGATTCCGGTAGATCCCCGCGCATTATGAGTTGGACTACGGGATTGCACCCGGGAGATCCACTGGATATTTATATTTGAGGACTATAGGACTGTATCCTGGGAGATCCCCGGTTGTTATCTCTGTGCTGAGCTGTACTCCTTCCGTGAATATTTTGTCTCCGTTGTAATTTTTGTTATCAATTCAAGTGTTTTAATGGTTTAGATTCCTTTACGGCTGTGATCCTTTGTGTGGGAATTCATAGTGTTGACAATACCTCGCCCTATTTGTTTATATATATTCAATACTTCAAATTTCAACAATTGTTACATTTTTAACTCAATTGATTTCTCAGCTAAATTTTCCTTAAACCGTTTGAGGTTGTACTTTACTTAAAAAGGAATTTCTTCTATGTTTTAATTTATTGATTTCTCATATTAAAGGTAACAATTCATTCGATATTGTACTTCAATTGAAAAGGGTATTT
>NW_017696436.1:0-3269 GCF_001879085.1 Nicotiana attenuata
CAACACATTGCTAGGCAAGCCCGACCAATTACATAACCTTGACCATTTATACCATTCACGAATTTATTTAACACAGGCAAATTACTAAGTCATAATACTGAATATCTGAAATAAAGTGCAAACATGCGGAAATTCCCAAGTATAAATACTACTACACAGCCCGAGAATCCGGTGTCACAAGTCTGAGCCTCTAACATACGAGTGTCAACCTACTACATAATGTTCTAAAGAAATGCGGAATAAAATAAATAGGATAGATGGGAAGATCAAGACTGCGGACGTCATGCAGCTACCTTGATGCTTCCGGATACGATGCTCGACAGAGAAAGTCTCACTCAGCCTTAGTGGGTGCACCTGAATCTGCACACGAGGTGCAGGGAGTAAAGTGAGTACTTCCAACTCAGTGAGTAATAAACATAAATAAAGACTGAGAATAAGAGATCCTGACACACAGTAATTTTATAAATACAGCAACTTGAACCCACCAGCATGGAATCCAACAAAACAGTGAAAACAATTATAGAAATATCACAGCAGATAAGAAAATAAATGACAATTAATAATATGCAATGCAACACATAGACCGGTACTCTCCAGTACCCGCTGCGGCGTGCAGCTTGCTCCATTTATTTATCATCGACGGTGCTCACTGCGGGTATGCAGACTCCGGGAGGGGCCCCTTACGGCCCAAGCGCAATAATAAGCCATCTCGTGGCATCAACTAGGCCCTCGGCCTCATATCAATATCAATATCATACCGCTGCGGCGTGCAGCCCGATCCCATGCTCAGTCCAAAAATCACCTAAGCCTCTCGGGCAAACCATAATGTAGAAATATTCAGCCCAAACTTCAGTTAAAAAAAATATTAGTTAAGTCTCAAGTTTAAGAGAATGTGGCTGAGTTTGTAAAATAGTATTAAATACCAGGACTGAGTTCAATGATATGCAAAAATGGTAAGAAAACAGTAATAATAATCCGTGAATGATTTAAATCAATTGGCACGAAGCCCAAACATAGCAATTAGTTCAGTTAAAATGATAATAAGGGAATTTCAGTCAAATACACAGTATATTCATCTACCGGGGTGGACCAAGTCACAATCCCCAACGGTGCTCTACCCCACGCTCGCTACCCGGCGTGCAAGTCACCTCAATATAGCACTACGATATGCAAACACGGGGTTTCAAACCCTCAGAACAGCATTTACATCTAGTACTCACCTCAAGCCGGCCAAAGTCCTAGCTCGCTATGCCCTTGCCTTTCGAATTGACCTCCTCGTGTACCGAATCTCATCAAAACCACAACGAATACATCACAATATGCTAATGGGACAATACCCAATCGAAAACAATCGAAAAATAGCTAAAATCTCGAAATTAGCAAAACCCGAGCCCCAGGCCCACTTCTCGAAAATCAGAAAATTTACCATCAACGTATTCCTTATCTCACCACGAGTCTATACATATGAAGAACACCAAAATCGGAGTCCAAATGGCCCCTCAAATCCCCATTT
Organism: Nicotiana attenuata; assembly: GCF_001879085.1. NCBI lineage: Eukaryota > Viridiplantae > Streptophyta > Magnoliopsida > Solanales > Solanaceae > Nicotiana > Nicotiana attenuata. The sequence continues at coordinate 1,514 of NW_017696436.1, forward strand.
TAGCTCTCTTAAGTTTCAAGCCCTAACCACCATTTTTGACCTTTGATTCCTTCATTTTTCAGTCTTAATTCATGTATTTGTACCATAAAATCGTGTTTTCGACTCAGAAATTCTTACCTCAATGAAGTCCCTTGATTTCTCTCTTCCAACTCGCCCAAATTCTCCAAGTCCGAAGTGAAAATTATGAACCCTTATGAAATTTCGCGAAGATGAAATAAAACTTCACTGACCAGTTATTTCCGCATCTGCGGCTCCTTAGCCGCCTCTGCGACTTCCGCTTCTGCGGTGATTGCATCGCTTCTGCGGATATTTCCACTTCTGCGGTCTGAAACACACACCTGCGGCTTCCGCTTCTGCGGACTAAGCTCCGCATTTGCGGATCTCATTAAATCTCCAAACCCCGCATCTGCGGTCATGTTGTCGCATCTGCGACTCCGCAGATGCGGTCACCCAATCCGCACCTGCGGTTCTCCCCACTTCTGCGACTCTCCACCCGCTACTACGGTACCGCTTCTGCGGTCCCATTTCCGCAGGAGCGGAAATACCAGAAGCAGCAGCAAATTCTTAAGTTTTACAAGCCAAAACTTCCCGTTAGCCATCCGAAATCACCCCGAGGCCCCCGGGACCTCAACCTAAAACACAAACATGATCCAACACCTTATTCAAACTTGCTCGAATCATCAAAACACCACAAATTACACCTAAACCATCTAATTACATCAAATTCAAGCCTAAGTTCGTCCAAATCTTTCGAAACTTGCATTCGATCAAAAACCTACCCAAATCACCTCCGAATGACCTGAAATTTTGCACACACATCCCAAATCACATAATGAAGCTACAGCAACTCTCGAAATTCCATTCCGACCCTCGGATCAAAATCTCACCTATCGACCGGAATTCGCCAAAATACTAACTTCGCCAATTCAAGCCTAATTCTACACCGGACCTCCAAAATTACTTCTGATCACTCTCCTAAGTCACAAATCATCTCCCGAAGCTAACCGAATCATCGGAATTCATATCCGAGCCCTCCAACACATAAGTCAACGTCCGGTTGACTTTTCCAAAACAAACCTTCCTTAAAGAGACTAAGTGTCTCATTTCCTTCTAGAACCACTCCAAATCAACTCGTTCACACCCAACACTGATAATGAAGCATAAATAAATAGAAAATAGGGAAAACGGGGCGGTAACTCACGTGACGACGGGTTGGGTCGTCACATCCTCCCCAACTTAAACAAACGCTCGTCCTCGAGCGAGTCAAGAAACATACCTGAAGCCTCAAATAGGTGAGGGTATCTGCTCCGCATCTCCCACTCGGTCTCCAAGGTAGCCTCCTCCACGGGCCGACCTCTCCACTGCACTTTCACCGAAGCAACATCCTTTGACCTCAACTTCCGAACCTGACGATCTAAAATGGCTGCTGGCTCTACATCATAAGTCAAGTCACCCTCCAGCTGAACTGTACTGAAATCTAGAACATGGGACGGGTCCCCAATGTACTTCCGAAGCATAGAAACATGAAAAACTGGATGCACGCCCGACAAGCTAGTTGGCAAGGCAAGCTCATAAGCCACCTCCCCGATCCTCCTAAGTACCTCAAAAGGCCCAATGAACCGCGGACTCAACTTCCCTTTCTTCCCGAATCTCATAACACCCTTTGTGGGTGAAACCTTCAGCAAGACTTTCTCATCAATCATATAGGACACATCACGGACCTTCCTGTCCGCATAACTCTTCTGTCTCGACTGCG
>NW_017696437.1:0-3269 GCF_001879085.1 Nicotiana attenuata
AGGACTCAGGCTACGCGCCTTCATCAACAAATCCAACTATGGTTGAACCAAGTCAGGCTATGCGCCTTCAAAAACAAGTTCAACTACGGTTGAACCGGGACTCAGGCTACGCGCCTTCGCCAACAAAATTCAACTACGGTTGAACCAAGTCGGGCTATGCGCCTCCACCAAAAAGTTCAACTACGGTTGAACCGGGACTCAGGCTACGCGCCTTTGCCAACAAATTCAACTACGGTTGAACCAAGTCAGGCTATGCGCCTTCATAAACAAGTTCAACTACGGTTGAACCGGGACTCAGGCTACGCGCCTTCGCCAACAAATTCAACTACGGTTGAACCAAGTCAGGCTATGCGCCTTCATAAACAAGTTCAACTACGGTTGAACCGGGACTCAGGCTACGCGCCTTCGCCAACAAATTCAACTACGGTTGAACCAAGTCAGGCTATGCGCCTTCACAAACAAGTTCAACTACGGTTGAACCGGGACTCAGGCTACGCGCCTTCATCAACAAATCCAACTACGGTTGAACCGGGACTCGGGCTACGCGCCTTCGCCAACAAATTCAACTACGGTTGAACTAAGTCAGGCTATGCGCCTTCACAAACAAGTTCAACTACGGTTGAACCGGGACTCGGGCTACGCGCCTTCGCCAACAAATTCAACTACGGTTGAATCAAGACAGGCTATGCGCCTTCACCAACGAGTTCAACTACGGTTGAACCGGGACTCAGGCTACGTGCCTTCGCCCACAAATCCAACTACGGTTGAACCAAATCAGGCTATGCGCCTTCACAAACAAGTTCAACTACGGTTGAACCGGGACTCAGGCTACGTGCCTTCATCAACAAATCCAACTATGGTTGAACCAAATCAGGATATGCGCCTTCACAAACAAGTTCAACTACGGTTGAACCTGGACTCATGCTACGTGCCTCCGCCAACAAGTTCAACTACGGTTGAACCAAGTCAGGCTGTGCGCCTTCACAAAGAGTGCAATTACGGTTGAACCAAGACTGGCTATGCACTCTCGCCACTAAATTTAACAAAGTCCGACAACAGTCGAACTGGGACTCAGGCTATGTGCCTTCGTCATTAAATCCAACGAGCTCGACCTCGCTCGAGCTACAAGGGTGGACGCCTTCGTCCTCAACTTTAGCAAGTTCAACCACAGTTGAACCGAGACTCGGGCCAAACGCCTTCATCTGTGAAAGCAAAGCCCGACCTCCAACAAATCGAAGCGCAGGATAAACACCCTCGCCATTCAAGTAAGTTCTCCCAACTCGTATTAAGATTCGTGCCACATAAAGTTCGGCCCCGGTCAAACTACGAGGCCGCGTTTTTTACTATCACGACCGATAGTTCGACCGCGTCCAAACTGGGACTAAGGCTAAGCGCCACTATCGCCAAATAACGGCTAAGACTCGCCCGCACCAAGTTGAGAAAGCAAGGCCATCAACTATATTATGGCTAAGTCCATCGCCGCCAACGGTCGACCTAGGTTTGACTGCGGTGGTTAAACGACCCGACGACAGTCGAAGTTACCTTCATGGCTAAGGCCGTCGATTCTATCACGACTAAAGTCGTCGATCTAAAATTCGACTAGGGCCGTCAACGCTGCCGTTCAACAAAAAGCGCAACAAAAACTCTAAAGAACGAAAGAAAAACAATGACACAAAACAAGCACAAGGCAGGCAATAGAAAAGAAAATTTATATATTTACAAAGTCAATCACGGGTCATCCCCTCTTACACCCGGCCAAGGCCGATCAATACAAGAAAAAAAAAACAAGAAACACCTAAACGCCAAACGGCGAACAAGACAAGAAAAAATGCATCATCATCTTTTTACTCGGTGCCGTCTGCGCCACCGTCTGCACCAGCGTAAGCCTCGGGCATTGCCGCGTCAAAACCGCAGTCGGCACGGGCCTCACGAGCCTTCTGACGCGCCCCCTTGAAAGCAGCTTCGGTCACGACGCCAGCCTCCCACAAACTCTTATATACATCACGTTGGGCCTCGGCAAAGACCCAAAGTTCTCGAGCCTGGCTGGAAGAAGCGGCTTGATCCCGTAGCCGCTGATTTTCTTCTTCCAAGGCTGTGATTCGGTCCGCCATGACCTGGGCGTCCTTCTCAAAAACACCAATCCGCTCCTCGAGACTTGCTTCTCTAAAGGCCGTAGCAACCCTTTCCAACGTCCGTTGGGATTCGTGCACGCGGATAGCTTCCTTCAACGGCCCCGGCCCTCGACGAGGCATCCCTCACTTGAAGCTTCAATGCCGCGACTTCATCCTCCAACGCGGTCACTTTCCCGCTCCATGCCGCAGTGACCTCCGCCGCCTTCGCCTGGCCCCGGAGCTCGCACTCAGCTGCAACCCTCTTTACCGCCTCGAGCTCCTCATCCTTTCGGCGGAGCTGCTCCTCGAGAGCACTCGTCCTGTCAAGTACTTGCTGCATCTGAACCTCCCGTCTCGCCAGCTCTTCGCCCAAGGCCCGGCTACGAGGATCATTCCTCAAGCGCTCCGACAACTCTCGGCACCGATCTCGGTAGCGGCGATACTTCTCCAGCGCCCGTAAAAATATCCCCGAGCGGACCTGGGCTCGACGGATGCTCTCCACCTCCAACAGATAAGACTGCAAAGCAAAGACAACGATCAGAATAAAAGAATAAACCTAAGGCAAAGAAGAAGCGAACCGACGTAACAGTACATACCCTCAAGCCCATCACGGATACTTCATTCATCAGCCCGACATCCGTAACGCCCCTCAGCGATGCATTCTCGGCCTCCGAGCATAGCGGCTCGAACTGCGGCACCAAGTTTTCACCTTGGAGCAATAAGTTCAATTCCGTGGGATCCTCGATAAAGCGAGATCGCCCCTCTGCGCGCACCGCTGAGTTGGTGGAGCCTTCCCGGAACATACGAACGTCGTCGGGATCCAAGTCGGACTCAGAGTCATCCTCACCCACATTAGCCGCCGCTGAGGAATTACCTCCCGTCTCAGCGACTGGAACCACCAATTGAGCCGCCGAAGCGACGGTATCATCACGGCCTAAGCCAACCGGGGCAACCCCCATTGTTTGTTCGCCCTCAGGGGTAGGCGCCGCAGCAGCACTCTTCTCCGCGTCCGCCGACGGGGAGTCCAAATTATCAACGGCCTCTCCTCCTCCCCATCTGATGACGACTCCGCCCTAGGGCGCACAACCCCCGATGGCCCCTCGTCCCGAAGTAGGGTCCGTGATGGAGAAGAAACCGCTGAAAGCTCGACTGATGCCG
>NW_017696438.1:0-3269 GCF_001879085.1 Nicotiana attenuata
TAAACAATGATGAGAAGAAGCTAAGGCAATAATTTACCCTTATTTAAAACGAATACCCTTCTCGTTTATGCTCATACAAATTTACCAACAAATCTCTATTAATCATGAACGCTCATCTTACTGTAAATCTCTCCCGAGTAATCACAGTAATATACTAATTGCACTCTCCCGAGATACACTAGCTTACTTTATTTAGCACAATTCACTTTAGATTACACCCAAGGCTTCGTTATCCCTAATCCCGCCTTTAAACCCGCAATTATAGATTCCTCTTATACTTTGGGAGTGGTGTTGTTCAACAATAACCTAAATATGCACTCTTTTCCAAGTTATGCACACTAAATAGGCACATCTAATTAAGGATCCTGTCAATTAACTACAACAAGCACAAAGTTGAACAAATAGAGATTGAAACTAGCAATTTGTATTCACATAAACAAGATGTTCATCCCCCAATAGGTTCCATCAAAGCCTTAGACAAAGGATTTAGCTACTCATGGCTATGGGAAAACAAACTAAGAAAGAATTCATCATAACTAGCAATAAAAATCAAAGAAAAGAGGAAAGATGTTTTGGGTGATCTCTCACAATTGTTTTCCTTGCCAAGATACTCTAAAATTCAATACATGCCTCTCTTGGGCGAAGTCTTGTATTTAAAATAGGGTTTAGGTCTAGAAATCCCGTGTTTTACACTTTAGTCCCTCAAGTTTTCTGCTTCCGCCGCGGTTCTGCCGCGGTCGCGGTCAAACCGCGGCCAAATGCCTTCTCTGAATCTCAATTTATCCGCAGCTCTCTTCCACCGCGGTTCTACCGCGGTCGCGGTGGAACCGCGGTCAACCCAGTTCTCTGAATCTTCAGGCCTGTTTTGCGTGGTTTACTTGGGGAATTTCACAATTGGCCTCTTTTTCTTCATTTTTTGACTCCAAAAGTACTCCCTAGCCTTCCCTGGTCATATATCACCTGCACATCATGAAAAGCACTAATAAGAGCATTTTGTTATCACTTTTATCATCAAAACTATACAAGAAGGTGGTTATTTAAGGCGTGATTATAGTTAAATTCACCTATTATCAACACCCCACACTTAAACCTTTGCTCGTCCTCGAGCAAGTTAAACCATACTTCTAGGCCTAACCGTTTGATACATTACCCCAATTTATGCCACACTCGCCATTACGAAGGACCAACCTAAGCAATGCAATAATCATACCTCAGATGCAGACTCTCATGCCATGACACACTCGTGCTCACTCTAGTTACTCTAACAGAAGTGAAGATTTACTTTTTCTTCCTGAGTCACATGCTCTCACATCACAAGTCTAAGAGAAGTTCCCCACACATAAAATTCAAACAATAAGGAACCAAGGATAGAAAGAATTCACTCACTCTCAGCAAAGAGCATTCACATGCCACACAGATACACCATAAGCTTGCCCCTAGTGTAATACTCTACTAATCGAGCTGTTCAGTCAAAGATCAAGAAGTCTTCATTTGGATGTAATGTAGGCTAAGGGACGGGTAGGATATATTTGGATATAGTGACTAACCTCCCTAAGCACTTTTAATACACACTTCCTTTTATTTCAATTTCCATGCTCAACCCAATCGTTCTTCCACATTTTTGTTTCACGTGTGACCCCCACTTTTCTTTAGGTGCAACTGGCTTCTTCTTTTTTTCTTTATTTTGTTATCTTTGTCTCATTTTTTTTACAATGCATGTGCACCAATCAAACAATTCATTCTTGATTCCCTTTTTTTCACTAACTCTTTACTACCCCACACTTTGACTTTTGTATGTTCTTTAGTGATTCAAGCGCTTCTAGGAGGTATAGGTTCAAACAATCAAGCTATTCAAACACAGAGATTTAGGTCATTATAGGGTTATCAAAGAACAGGCTTCAGGCTCAAAGGGGTTAACTATGGCGATATATACAGGTGGATTCACAATTATATAGGGTTGCACAAAGAAATGCCTCAATCATCTCTAAAACCAAACAACTTCTATTTCGCTTTGCAAACACACAGGGCAAGTTCTAGGTATCGCATGCAGGCACAGAATGCAAGTAATATCTCCCACACACTTAGCATGCAACTCATTCCGAATCAGTTCATCAACACACTCATACGAGCATTCAAGCAAGACAAGATGTGCAAAATTAAGGTATAGATTTATGAGTCCACAAGCGAGCCTAGACGTCACACTCTCAAGTTCGTTTTAGTTATTTGTCGGTGTGCACATCAGGGGTTGTATTCTAGCCTTCACCCATCTTAGTCCTAAAACTACAAAAGGAAAATCTACCTAATCCGGTTCAAGAAAAGCCCTTGGAAAAGAACCGCGGTCAAAAGAAAAACCAAGGGAGAAGTATTACACTACCTAGAAGAGAAAAATAAAAAAAATAAAAAATTCTACATGGACTACTTCCCTCAAGATTACTGTCCAAGTGGTCCGTCCTCAGGAAGAGTCCTCTAACTTGTTTTCAGTTTAAATTAATTCCGACTTTGACCCTCAAGAGACCCGTCGACAAGTGTCCGTCGTTGGGCCAAGTAAGCTACTCCTAATATAAGCACACTCAAATATATACAACACATCAATCTAATGCTATAGCACAACAACGTCTATATACATTACAACACACAATCAGAGCAAGTCTCCCACCCCACACTTAAAATCATGGCATGTCCCCATGTCATATCAAGAAAGTAAAGAGCAAAAGGGTCAAAAGACTTCCCTGAGACTCAATCAGAGTCGGAGACGGTGCTGGGGTCTACATGGCAAGCTCTCCCCAATGCACGTAACCAGGCCATAAATCGGCTCTCAGATCTGGACTGCCTCTGCGACATCGCATCCATCCGCGTGTGTAGGCCATCCACCGAGGTGCGGAGATCCGCGACCTCTTCCTCCAAGGAACGCAGCATAGACTGGGTGGACTGTGAGCGGGATAGGCCTGCTCCAGAATGGGGGCGCCGAGAGGGTCCGGCACTGTCAGTAGACCTCCTGGACGGTGCAAGAGGAACCGGATCATAATCCTCATCATCTATCTCAATTGTTGTACGTGTACCCCGACCGACTCTGATGCTTGAGGCTCTGAATGCTGCTCTAGGGGGCAAGTCTCCATCGGCAGGATTGGTGGGGGTATTTTTCAGCGGGCACAGTGTAGTCACCAAAGAAGGGAAGTAGAATCCCTTTGACAGCAGCGGCCCCCGTAGGACCATTTCATCACTAATTACCCTTGCCGCATCAAAATCCTTCTTCGTCACGAAGCACCATG
>NW_017696439.1:0-3269 GCF_001879085.1 Nicotiana attenuata
TTGAAGTCCTAAAGTCATGATATCTACCCTTTATTGATGCAAGAAAGTAAAACCCCTCCCACACCCTTTTACTAGATTCCCCGAGTTCTATACAAGTTATTACAACCCAATGAATCAACTGAAATAATAAAAATACATCAAAAACTAACAGCTAGATCCAAGCAGCCTAATTCAATCTTAATGTCCAATAATATATATTTAACCAACTCCGGGGTCCAGATCTCCAAAGCCTTCTCATTATCCAGGGTGTTTCAAAGTTTCAAGGAACCTCAAGGATTCCAGGCATTGCTTACACCCAGGATGCCATTATGAACAGGATGGTGTAGTGTGGAATAGCCAGCCCTCAGGCATCCAAGTTCAGGGGGAGCTCAGGGGTCCCAAAGCATGGCTTGCAAGAGAGGGGCAGAACTTATAGCTAGGAGTAAGTGCAAAGTGAAAGGGAATTAGGGGGCCATGACAGGTGGTGGTCATACCTAGCCATAAGGTAGGCTGGCACACCCCTGACCACTTGCTAGATGAACAAGTTAGGAGCAGACCTTTTGATGGTCAGACAAAGGTCTGGATAGTGATTAGGACACTATCAGACCTAAGTCAAGGCTCAAGCACATAATGGGGAGAATGGGAAGTGGGAATTGATTGAGTTAAGGAGTTCAATGAACCCAGTTCAGGATCATAGACAGCAATATTGGGTGCTGCTATGCCCTGAACAATAAACTCACATACAAAGGGGTAAAAGGGGTAAGGGAATTCATAAAGCATCATATTCTCAACAAACAAACAACTGCACAGATTATTTAAATGCTGGACTGTAAGAGAAGGGGAAACACGTTATAATATGCTAGAAAACATGTGGACAGAATTAAACACATTGTTCTTGGGGCGTATAAACTAACTGAAACATACCGGTATAGAAATAAAGAATGCAGAAGAAAGCGAGCAAAGTCCACAGCAGTGTGAGTATCAGAAAGAGAGAGTGAAAGGGAATTGTGAACTCAGATGGTATTCTGTGTTTGTGTGTAAAAGTGTAGAAGGGTAGCCTCTTTTATAGTGTAGAGAAGCAAACAAGAAAGGTAAGAAAACCTTTTTAGAAAAAAAAATCAGTCTCAAATATTCTCCCTTTAGTCAAGGGATTTAATTTCAAACGGAAAAGTGTAAACAAGGAAAGGAAATTTGAAAAAAATCCTTCACAGTAGCATAAGAAGGGAAAATACAGGAGGTATATTTAAGGAAAGGTTTCAATATTACTTTATTTGTAAAGAGAAAGGAAAGGGAATCAATCAAACAATTAACAAAATCAACGTACTAAGTTTAAATCGAATGAACCAAACCAGAAATAGGTAAAGAGGGCTTAACCAAAGAAAATCAGTGGCAATCAATCAAGACCCTATCAAAGGGATCCAAAATCAATCAAGCAATCACCAAAAACCTTGGAAGAGGAGCTTCTTGCATATAAAGCAAACAATTCATACAGAAGAGTTTAACATTGAAGTGTTTAGAATCGTAAACAAAAGAATACGAGTTCAACCAGAGACTCATAGTGAGTCTGAAGGTACAGGGTCCCCAAAGTGGAACCCTAATTCAATTTACCAAGAAAAACCCCCAAATTCTAGGGTTTCCCCATCGAATCAAACACAGAAACGAGAAGGCAAGTGAACAGACTCAAGGAGTCTCATGAAAATCAGGCAAATACAATGGCGGGCTTGAAACAATCAAAGAAAGGAAACCACTTTAAGGCGTGAAGAACATGCTCAAAAAAACTTTGGCATTTAAGAAAACATGCTTAACAAGAACACGAACATAGTTCAGGAAAGCAAAACATCAAGAAACTCAGTAGTAAATATGCATGGTAGAAGAGTGTGAAAAACAGACTAATCATGTGAGCATACATATAAAAGTAGAAAGACAATACATGCGTAATAGAGGAGGAAAACATACGAGCATAATACAGACAAACATCTAAAAGAAAAGAACAACAAGAATCGAAAGACTTTCAGAAACCCTAATTTTGAAAAACCAACGATTTTGAAAAGTCAATTTGGGGAAAACACTCAAAACGTCAAATATAGCATAGGTTCAACACAGATCTAGGCAAATAAACAAAGAAAGAACCTCGAATAGTTTAGGGTTTCTGAGAAACCCTAGAAATGAGAAGGCGTGGAAAGGGTCTGGTCTCGAACAGATCTGAGCCATAGCTAGGCTCTTAAAGCTCGAACACACCGGGACATGGCCGGAGAAGCCATAGAACCACAGATCTACAACGGATCTGAATGGACTTTATCGAGGTCAGGCCTCGAAATCTCGAACAACCACGGTTTGGGGGAAAGGAAGGTAAGCACAGGATGTCCATGGCCGGAGAAGCCATGGACTCCGATGAGATTGCTCGGAGAAGATGGCGGAGGCGATTAGGGTTTCGAGTTCTAGGGAGCGTTTGAGAGAAAGAGAGAGTTTGGGGGCGGCTGTCTGAGAGAAATGAGGGTTAGGGTTAGGTCGTTTGGAATTAAAAAGGAAAGGGTTATTTGTGGCCGTTGATCAAAAGGATCAACGGCCTGGATTTAAAGGGATCTCGGGCAGGTTTAGTTTAATGGGTCAGGGGTTGGGTTAGATTGGAATTGGGCTGGCCCAATTGGGCATTAGGATTGGGGCCAATTGGGTTTAAGATTAAAATGAAATTGAGGCTATAATTGAAATGAAATCTGGCCAAAATTGAAATAGCCAGTTTTCCCCTGTTATTTTATAAAAATAGTGAAAATGATTTTAAAAGAAAATTGAAGATGCTGAACCAATTAATAATACATATGTATTAATTTAAAAATATTAGAACTAATTTTACAATTATAAAACACTATTAATCGTAAAATAGGCTATAATTGCCTTTATATGCAATTAGCTTTAAAAATACCAAACAAATTTGTAAAAATATGCAAAAAATTACCTTAATTATATTTGGTGTAAATATGAGAATAAAATAAGTTATTCACAAAAATGATAATTTTGGGAATAATTATTGGATTTTGTACTGTTAAAATAGACAATAAATTGATTTAAAATAAGGAAAAATACCAAAACTCTTGGGAATGCTTATATATGCATGTATATGCTATTTTGAGGATATTTTGAGTACATAAAAATACTTAGGGAAAAATTGGGTATCAACAAGTCTCACTCAATCATGTACCTTACTAGCCTCACCATCATCAACAATAAGGGGACACAGCCCATATCAAGTATCGCAACATATTAGAAAATAACAGAAGACAAGAGGTAAACAT
>NW_017696440.1:0-3269 GCF_001879085.1 Nicotiana attenuata
AATTTGGTGATCCCCATTTGTATGTCCTGAGAGACACGGTACAACGTGGAGGTGCCACGAAGGTGACCTTAGATGACGATGGTGTTTTGAGATTGCAGGGGCGAGTTTGTGTGCCTAATGTTGATGGGATTCGAGAGTTGATCTTAGCGGAGGCCCATAGTTCTCGGTATTCTATTCACCCGGGCGCCGCGAAGATGTATCAGGACTTGCGGCAGCATTATTGGTGGCGTAGGATGAAGAAGGATATTGTTGCATATGTGGCTCGGTGTCTGAACTGTCAGCAGGTCAAGTATGAGCATCAGAGACCCGGTGGTTTGTTTCAGAGGATTGAGCTCCCCGAGTGGAAGTGGGAGAGGATTACCATGTATTTCATTACTGGACTTCCGCTGACTCGGAAGAAGTTTGATGCTATTTGGATCATTGTTGATAGGCTGACCAAGTCAGCGCATTTCATTCCAGTGGCAGTCTCCTATTCATCCGAGAGGTTAGCTGAGATTTATATCCGGGTGATCGTTCGCCTTCATGGAGTGCCGGTATCTATCATTTCGGATCGGGGTACGCAGTTTACCTCACGCTTCTGGAGAGCGGTTCAACAAGAGTTAGGTACCCAGGTTCAGTTGAGCACAGCGTTCCATCCTCAGACGGACGGTCAGTCCGAGCGGACTATTCAGATTTTGGAGGATATGCTCCGGGCTTGTGTTATTGACTTTGGAGGTTCATGGGATCAGTTCTTGCTTTTAGCAGAGTTTGCCTACAATAACAACTACCAGTCGAGCATCCAGATGGCTCCTTGTGAGGCCTTATATGGTAGGCGGTGTCGGTCTCCGATTGGATGGTTCGAGCCGGGAGAGGCTCGGTTGATAGGTACAGATTTAGTTCAGGAGGCCTTGGAGAAGGTCAAGGTCATTCAGGACAGACTTCGTTCAGCTCAGTCTAGGCAAAAGAGCTATGCAGATCGTAAGGTTCAAGATGTAGCTTTCATGGTTGGTGAGCGGGTATTGCTCCGGGTGTCGCCTATGAAGGGCGTGATGAGGTTCGGAAAGAAGGGCAAGCTTAGCCCTAGGTACATTGGTCCGTTTGAGATTCTTGATCGAGTGGGAGAGGTGGCTTAATGACTTGCATTGCCACCTAGCTTATCAGCCGTGCATCCAGTTTTCCATGTGTCTATGCTTCGGAGGTATTACGACGATCCTACCCATGTATTAGACTTCAGCACTGTCCAGATGGACAAAGATTTATCTTATGAGGAGGAGCCGATAGCTATTCTAGATCGGCAGGTCTGACAGTTGAGATCTAGGAGTTTTCCCTCTGTTCTTGTTCAGTGGAGAGGTCAGCACCCTGAGGCCTCGACCTGGGAGTCCGAGTCCGATATGCGGAGCCGTTATCCACATCTATTTCCTGACTCAGGTACTTCTTTCTTATGTCCGTTCGAGGACGAACGGTTATTTTAGAGGTGGAGGATGTGACGACCCAAAGGGTCATCACCTATTTCCTCATCCATTCCGTGCTTCCGAGGCCTTAAAACCTCATTTTTAATTGCCTCGATTTGCGTGCGGGGTCCGGGCGCGTAGCCGGAAAGCTTTTATGTTAAAATATGTGAATTCCGTAAAAAATTTGAAGAATTTTATATTAATATGGTTATAGTTGACATTGGTCAACATTTTCGGTAAACGGACCCGGACCCGAGATTGGACGGTCCCGGAAGGTCCGTAGAAAAATATGGGACTCGGGCATGTGCCCGGAATCGAATTCCGAAGTCTAGAGCCCGAGATATGAATTCTTCCGTGAAATTATTTTTCTGAAATTATTAAGAAAAATGGAAATGAAAATTTATTAAAAGACTATGGTATCGGGCTCGTATTTTGGTTCCGACGCCCGGTACAAGTCTTAAATATGTGTTAAGCGCTTTCTGTAAAGTTTGGTCGAAATCGGACGTCGTTTGACGTGTTTCGGACTATGAGTTCAAAGCTTGAAAGGTTATGAAGTTTAGAAGAAGAATCATGTGTTTTGAGGCTTGATTCAATGATTTTGATGTTATTTTGGCGATTTGATCGCACGAGCAAGTCCGTAGGATGTTTTTGAGGTTGTATGCGTGTTTTGTTTGGAGCCCCGAGGGCTCGGGTGAGTTTTGGATAGGTGTCGAGTTGCATTTTTGAACTTTGAAAAAAAATTGCAGATCAGGTCTGGTATTCTCGCATTTGCGAAAGATTCCTCGCAAATGCGAGACTCGCAATTGCGAGTTCCTCATCACAAATGCGAGATGGAAGGGTTTCAGCTTGGGTCGCAAATGCGACGCCACTGTTCGCAAATGCGATATGGCCATGATCGCAAATGCGATCGGATGTTCGCAAATGCGAACCTAGTCCACCAGACCCGAGTTCGCAAATGCGATCCCTGTGGTCGCAATTCCCAAGCCTGTGATGTTCGCAAATGCGAACTTACCTTCGCATTTCCCATATCCGAGGCCCAGCAAATTTTATACTTAGTCGAATTTTCACCACTTTTCACCATTCTTTCAAAACCCAAACACCATAGGCGAATTTTCAAGAGCAAACTTCATCCCAAATCACTTGTAAGTTGATTTTTACTCAATTCTTTCAATCTTTAACATCATTAAACATGTTTTCCACTTGAAATCAAAGATTTTCATGGGTGAAATTGGGATTTTTGGGTAGAACCTAGGTTTTCTATAAATTGGGGAGTTGAACCTCGATTTGAGGTCCGATTTCAAAACAAATTATATATTTGAACTCATGGGGGAATGGGTAACCGGATTTTGGTTCAAACCTCGAGTTTTGACCATGTGGGCCCGGGGGCGTTTTTGGAATTTTTGGAAAAAAACTTGGGAAATTCATTTTTATGCATTCAAATTGATTCATAATAGTGTTTATTAAAGTAATTGAGCAATGTGTGATTAGATTCGAGCGAATTGGAGGTGGAACCGCGAGGTAAAGCAATAGTTGAGGATTAAGTGGATTTCAAGGCTTTGAGGTAAGTGTTTGGTTTAACCCTAGCTTGAGGGAATAGGAGTTGAGTCTTGTTGCTAACTGCTATGTGATCGAGTACGATGTATAGGCATGGTGACGAGTATCTATACATTGGTGTCTAGCATGACCGTGAGTCCTTATAATGTGATTATCATGAACTTATTGTGAATTTCATGTTTATTGGAGTATTTCCATATATTGTGAATACATGTCAATGGTGATATGATAATTTGATTCCTAGGAGCATTGGCTCGAACTGTGATACGAATATTGAAAGTATAT
>NW_017696441.1:0-3269 GCF_001879085.1 Nicotiana attenuata
TTCTTACCCGTTTCCCTAAAGGAGACATTACCTCATTTGAAGTCCTCAAGTGAAAGGAACTGGTTCTTGCTTCCTGTCATATGCGTTGAACAACCACTATCCACGTACCATATTTGGCTGCTCCCTTTCACTTGGACCCGCAAAAGGAAATCAGGGGTTAGTCTTAGGAACCCAAACTAGTTTGGATCCCTTTCTATAGGCAAAAGGGTGAATCAGATTCTTTTTAGCCCAACTTGGCAACCTATTTTTCCCTTGAACAAATTCTTTATTCTTTTGACTAGCCTTTTCTTTTGCAATACATTCACTTTTATACTGACCAGTTTTACCACAGTGTGTGCAAATTTTGTTCTCAGGAAGTGTGAGGTACTTGCTTTTGGGATCCCACTTAGGTGCAGGGGTCCTGTAGACAAGTCCTCTCTTGTTGCTACTATGGTGTTCGTGTAGCCATGAAAGTGCATCGGAGGACCTATTCCATATACAGGTTCTGTCTAGCTCGTGCTTAACCTTGTTTAGATCCTCCTTAAGGACTCTTATCTGCTCATCTCTTTTGTACAACTCATCTTTTATTTTTCCTACATTTTCTTCTAAAGGGAGTTGTGTCTGATCAACTTTCTTTTTACCAGTTCCTAATTTCAATTTTAGATTTTCAGATCTAAGCTCTAGGACAGTGGTGTCAAGTTCATGAACCTGGTTCTTTAACTCAGCATTTTTACATTCACTTTCACTAGCCCTAAGTTCCAGATTTTTGCACTTAGCTTTCAAAATCACACACTCCTTAGACAACTAAATCTTTTCATTGTTTAGATCCTCAGAATCATCAATGAAATCCAGGAGTAACTCAGATAGCCTTTCTCTAGACAAAAAAATATAATCTTGTCTTTGAGATGAATTATACTTACCTCAGATTCCTCATCGGATTCTCCAATTGCCATAAGTACTTGTTCATCTCCATCTTCACCTTCTGAGTCCTCATCTGAGCTTTCTCCCCAAGCAGTAACCATAGCTTTTGTTGATCCTTTGTTTTTCTTGGGTTGAACCTGTTCCTTCTTCCTGTTCCTTCGTTCAGCTCTTTCCTTCTTCCATTCAATTTCCCATTGAGGGCAGTTTTTGATGTGGTGATCAGTCTTCCCACACTTGTAACACCCCTCATTGGTTTGTTTTTTAGGAAACTTTGGTTTGCTGTAGCTTCCACTTCTTGAAGGACCCTTTCCTCTCATTAGGTACATCTTGAAGTCCTTTGTGATCATGGTCATTTCATCCTCCTCTAGATCAGCATCTTCAGTGATTCTGAACTCCAGGCTCCTTTCCTTCTTGGGTGCATCCATCTTCATGGTTTGCCTTCTAAGTTCATAGGCAGTGAGATTTCCAATTAGCTCATCCAACTTAAGAGTGGCAATGTTCTTTGATTCCTGAATAGCAGTGATTTTGCTTTCCCAAGAGACTGGCAGAACCCTTGTCAAAATCTTCTCAACTTTATCCTCTTCAAGAATAACCCTTCCAAGAGACTCAAGTTCATTTGTCAGTGTGGTGAACCTTGTATATATATCTCTTGGATGGTTTCCCCCTCCTTCATGGTGAAATTCTCATATTGAGAATACAGCAGTGTTCCTCTGGACCTCTTCACTTGAGGTGTTCCTTCATGAGCCACTTGTAAAGTGTCCCATATCTCCTTAGCAGTGGTACAACTTTGAATCCTGTTGTACTCGTCTGGACCTAGTCCACACACAAGCCATTTCTTGGCCTTGGCATTCCCATTTCTTCAAATCTTCAGCAGTGCAGTCAGCTCTTGTCTTTGGCACGTCCACTCCTTTAGCATTCTTCTTTGTAGTAGCCAGGGGACCATCAGTGACTATGTCCCAGAGTTCGTAGTCTTCTCCTATGATGTGGTCTTTCATCCTGTTCTTCCACCAAGAATAGTACTGACAATTAAAGAGTGGGGGCCTAGCAGTGGATTGCCCTTCCCAGTTTCCAGGCGGTGCACTCATCTTGATCTTTTCCTAAGGTGTTAACCTCTTCAAGGATAATCTGCTCTGATACCAATTGATATTCTAAACGTCAATACCACACAAGAGGGGGGGGGGATGATTTGTGTGGTACCCAATTTTCGCTTATCTGATTTATAGAAGGACCTGGTTCTTCTAGGTGTTCCAACTACTGCTGTTTGCGAAATAATAAATACAGAAAATAAAGAACATAGAGATTTTTACATGGAAAACACCTGGATCAAAAGGTGAAAAAACCACGACCTACTACTCAGTAGGATTTTCCCAAACTTTCACTAAAATCACTGAGCCAAAACAGCATTTACAAAACTCTTTGTAAACCTAAGGATTAACTCTAATCCCGTTGTAGCAACCAGCCTCTAACTGTTGCGACAACTTCAAGTTAACTCTAACTTGAATACTTAAAGTACCTATTACAATTGCTTCTAAATAAAGCTGAAAGGTACAATATGAAAACACCTACTACAATTGAACTAGAAATAAAGAAAGATACATAAAACCTGAAAGGTACAATATGAAAACACCTACTACAATTGAACTAGAAATAAAGAAAGATACATAAAACTCTTTATGGAGTTGGTTCTTCAATCTGGTTCATGTAGCTTCAGGTTTGCACACTTGAATCACACACGAACTGCTTGCAAAAAGCCTTGCTATTTTGCTCCCAATTCACGTTTAACTTCTGCGTTTTTGTGCAACACCATAATGTGAGAACATCCTGCAATTTATAGAGTTAGTAGATGAAGAAATAACTAGAGTTCTGATGCAACTCTTCCTTGGTGGAAGAGTTGTAGTTGAACTTCTAACTCCTTCCCTATCTTGGATAGTGTTCTCTTTGAGTAAGGAGTCCTTCTCCTTATCAATTATGCAACCTTTTCGATCAGGAGATATTAAATACACCAAGTTAAGCTTATCTCCTTCACGTGCATCCCACATGCTTAAATCTGCCCGTTTTTGTGCACCTGAGGGATGGACCTGCGGGATGGACCTGGTTCATGTCTGAGTTCCTTTGTCAGTCTTCAAAACTAACCTTTACTTGGGCCAATAGGGACTTATGGAGATTACCTCATCAAGCAGTTTGTCCGCTCGCTAAAAGGAAATGCTTTTGATTGGTACACGGACCTCGAGGCTGGATCTATCGATAGCTGGGATCAACTAGAGCAAGAGTTCCTCAATCGCTTTTATAGTAAGAGACGTACTGTGAGTATGATAGAACTTACCAATACTCGTCAACGAAAGGGGGAACCAGTTATCGACTTTATCAAT
>NW_017696442.1:0-3269 GCF_001879085.1 Nicotiana attenuata
AATAATGCAGTAAAATAAAAAAGGGGTTTTGGGTAGTTGAAAAGACAGAATTTTATTGATATTAAACAAAGTCACATAAGGGAAAGGGGGTCCTAGGTTTGTAAAACACATGGATCATCCACACAACACCGGTAATCAATCGTACGCATAGTGTTATCATGTGATCATCATCTCCATGTCTACCCTTCCCACCCCGTTAATGTATTTAAGCACGGAATGGTATCGTTACCTACTGCATGCTATTACCCGTCCCACCTATCAGTCCTGGAGGCGTTTAGGACTACTAATCCTAAAAGGGAGGGAGCTTGGCTTTTGAGGGGTTTTAAAAGGATAAAATTCTAGGGCGACAAACAAAACACACAAAGCAGTTAATGGGGAAATAAGAATAATTAAAGGCTCAAGGAGGCCTCCTCACTTAAAGAAACGAATTGTTTAGCATGTCTTACACATACTATTTAGGTCATTAATTAAAATTAGCGTAGGAAGAATTGATTTACCACATATTTCCCAGATAGAGAGTCCAAATTAGTCCTGCTTAGATGTAGTTGTCGAAAACTGACAGTTGATTAATTTTCTAACTATTTCTATGTTAAACAGGGCCTATAGGCATGATATTTATTAATCCAGGGACGGAGGAATAAATGATTGCAAAAAGTCATTAGTTATAAGCTCTACGAGTGTTAAACAAATTGCCACTGATTTTTAAACTTAGGAACGAGTGGTGATTCTGATTAAGTTGATAGTTCCTATAGGCATGCTTTCTAGGTGTAACTGATTTTGAGGAGAGACCCTATAGGCAGGTTATCTCCTATGCCAACTCCTTTAAAGTTTGCTGCTCCGTCGAAGAACATTCTCCAGCCATCATAGCATTCTGCAACGTCTTCTCCTATGAAAGAGACCTCCTCGTCAGGAAAATACGTATTTAGAGGCTCGTATTCTCCACCCACTGGGTTTTCGGCAAGATGATCGGCCAGTGCTTGCCCTTTGATTGCTTTCTGGGTCATGTAGACAATATCGAATTCGCTCAGCAGGATTTGCCATTTGGCTAGCTTGCCCATGGGCATGGGCTTCTGAAAGATGTACTTTAGCGGATCCATCCTTGATATGAGATAAGTGGTATAGGCACAGAAATAATGCCTCAACCTCTGAGCTACCCAAGTCAGAGCAACACGTGCGCTCTAGCAGGGAATACCGGGCCTCATACAGGGTGAACTTCTTGCTGAGATAGTAGATGGCTTGCTCCTTTCTCCCTATTTCATCATGTTGTCCCAAAACACAGCCGAATGCCCCATCCAGTACTGCAAGGTAGAGCAATAGCGGTCTACCCGGTTCGGGTAGAACCAGGACTGACGGCGTTGACTGGTATTCCTTGATTCTGTCGAAGGCCTTTTGACAATCATTAGTCCATTTAGTGGCGGCGTCCTTTTTCAACATCTTAAAGATTGGTTCACAAATGACAGTGGACTGGGCTATGAACTGGCTGATGTAGTTGAGTCTCCCCAAGAAACTCATAACCTCTTTCTTGTTCTTTGGCGGCGGCAATTCCTGAATGGCCTTAACCCTTGAGGGATCCAGTTCTATTGCTCGGCGACTTACGATGAACCCAAGCAGTTTCCCGGCAGGAACCCCGAATGCACATTTGGCGGGATTCAGTTTCAAGTTGTACCTTCTCAGTTTGTTGAAGAACTTCCTCAGATCTTCCATGTGATTAGTGGTTCTCTTGGATTTGATGATGACGTCGTCTGCATACACCTCGATCTCTTTGTGTATCATGTCATGGAAAATAGTAGTCATGGCCCTCATGTAGGTGGCCCCAGCATTCTTCAATCCAAACGGCATCATCTTGTAACAATACATTCCCCACGGCGTGATGAAAGCCGTTTTCTCCACGTCTTCTTCGTCAATCCATATCTGATGATATCCGGCAAAACAATCGACGAATAACTGCAGCTCGTGCTTGGTGCAGTTGTCGATCAGGATGTGTATGTTTGGTAAGGGGAAGTCGTCTTTCGGACTGGCCCGATTGAGGTCCCGGTAGTCGACACAGACTTTGACCTTTCCGTCCTTCTTTGGCACTGGCACAATGTTGGCTAACCATGTTGGGTACTCCACTACCCTGAGGACCTTGGCTTTGACTTGTTTGGTAACTTCTTCCTTGATTTTCAAACTCATATCTAGCTTGAACTTTCTGAGTTTCTGCTTTACTGGCGGACATGTTGGATCTGTTGGCAGTTTGTGAGCTACAATAGATGTACTGAGACCGGTCATATCATCATACGACCAGGCAAATATGTCCTCATATTCTTTTAAGAACTCCGTGTACTCTTCCTTTTCTGACGGTGACAGGTGAACACTGATGCGTGTTTCCTTGACATTCTCTGTATCCCCCAAGTTGACAACCTCAGTTTCGTCCAATTTAGATTTAGGCCTATTCTCAAAGTCCTCAACCTCTTTAACGACCTCTTCTGGTATATCATCCTCTTCTGAGTCTATATCCATTTGTTGCGTTACCTCGTCGCATGTCACACTCGTCGGTTCATCAAGATAAGTAATAGTAATGCTGTGTAAAATAAAATAAATGATAGAGAAAAATAATAAGAGCGAGACTTATAAGAAACTGAAATACTTTGATAAATTCCAAAATCGTTTTGAACATCGGAGCTCTTTTCAAAATTTTAAAGATAATACTGAAGGGAAATCAACTAGCAAAAAGTAAAAGATAATGCATAGTGCTTTGTTCAGCCTTGCTACCCCGAAGCTTTCTGGGCCTTGGTGGTTCTGATGGACCAATTGTTGAGGCGCGCTCCTCGGCTCACAGCTTGTATGGAAGGGCCTTCCTCCCCTTCCTCCTCGAGAATGACATGACAGTCCATATTGTCATCTTCTAAGAACAGGTTCTTCATTGCTGCCAATGTTTCATCTTCCTCTGACCCATATATGATGTCTGCTGGCTGGAAAGTTTGCTCCAGGCGGGATATTGGGTGCTCCGGCGGGTAGTAAGGGCCGCGCTATGGTGGCGACCAGTTCTTGAATTCTTACCAAGTATATCCATACCCTAACCCGAAAGTGGTGCCATGTTTCTTCGGTTTGATAGGCTTGGTGATTCCTTGGAGGTTCTTGCCGAGCCCTTTGCCAGGTTCATACCCGCTCTAATTCAGTATACTTTCTATCTTGTTATCCCACCACTTATCTTTGTCCACGGCGTTGACTCGCTCAATCTGGTGGTAGGTTTCTCCTCCTAGCTTCCTTCTTCCTTCAATCGCTGGGAT
>NW_017696443.1:0-3268 GCF_001879085.1 Nicotiana attenuata
GTCTTTGTTTGGCATTTCTCATCGGAAGTCGCTTTACGTTTGCATCCTCATTCACTCTCCCGTCCCAACTTCTATCCCTTGTACGAGACTTCTTACGTTGTCCACTGTGCATAGGTGATAAATCAACTTTTCTTGCTGCTGCTGCCCTACTTTGTCTTAGAATTTCATCTTCCTCACCCTCTACATATGTGTCTCTTTCCACAATCACAGGATTTGGCATGTCTTGACCAATTCCTTGAGATACTAGAGTGTTTCCATCCTGTATATTAACCAGCATAGTCTTGTTTTGTGGTTGTTTTGATTTTACCACATTGTTCCTGCTCTTGCTCTCCCGACCGGTACTAAGAGTAGCTGTATTAAAGGATTTTAGAGGAGTAGAACTTACCATTGCATCCAAAAGTTTCCTCTCCTCCAATGAGATGGCTGGCTCAGTTGTTACAATTTCTTGCTTCTCAAATGTTGGCAATACTGTTACTATTCGATCACCAGTAAAGGCCTCACCTGAGCATTTTTGCTGTTGCATAATATCTCCTGTTGCCTTTTGAAACACATTTGTTGCTGCTGCATTTTGAATAACAGGAGTTGCATATATTTGTGGAACAAAAACTGGAGCATTAAGGTTTAAATTGCTCTTTGGACTTCCTGTTGGCACACGATCAGATTTAACTAGGGTTTAGGGTTTTTTTTTTATGCAATCCACTAGGCAGAGCCTAGGGCTAGTTTTTATTTATATATATATAAAACATAAACAAAGTGTCATGAAATCCTAACAAGTGTACAAAATAAAAATTGAATACTACATAAATCCTATTATCAAAATTGAGCATAGTACTCAAAATTGATATCACAAAAATTCTAATAAGCATTGCATAAAAACTAGCCCAATGAAAAATCTCCTGAAAAGCCCAATGGACTGGCCCGTCACCGTCTTGATCAGCCCCCTTCAAAAGTGTTGGTGATTTGCAGAAATAACCACAATTTACTCCCATGATTCCAATCTCCTCAACTTGCATATTTAGCCACATTGGTCTCCTAATTGTTCCTTGCATCAACGCCCAGCCCAGTGTTATTTGATCCAGTAATCGCCGGCCCAATTTCTTATCTAGGCCCAAAATTTCACTGCCTAATCCCCAGCCCAGACCATCCGTGTTTCTGACTTGCATATGTAGCCACCAATAAGCCCAAATTCCCTCTCCTTTTGTTTGCAAAAATAACCTATTCAAACTCAGCTTTCCTAATGTACACGTGTTCCCTTGCATATATCTCTTTATTACATGTAATGTTTCATTTGAGCTCCACTTATCCGTTCCCTTCCCACTGTAGCTCACATAGGTAACATCGATTCCCCCTATAATCTCTTCAACTCCCAATTTGTCATTTTTATTCTTGCTCCTATCTTCCTTAATTGCTCCATTTCTTGGTTGAATCGTCCTGGATGTTCTTGAATTGGACTGCTCCGTGCTGATGGGATGACTTTGTTCCTGAAGATGATCCCTCCTAGCTGTTACGGTTGCTATGAAGAGCATCTGTTGCCAAGCTCCAGTTGGGCTGCCATTGATCGATGAGTCGCCCTGCTTTGCCTTGGTGGAATTGTATGTGACTACTCCAAACAAGTTTGTAATCTTACTAACCTTGTAGAATGTTGTAAGACTAGTCCCTGAATGTAATACCTTGAAATGTCCCTTGTCCTTAACTATTTTCTTTCGCATGTGCATCATCCAGCTGACTTCTGTTAAAAAGAGAACTTTGCTGTCTGCAGACTGCGTGTCTGAATAATGTCCTGCTTTCTTGTGTGATGATTTGCAATTGAATCCAATAATTTCTGTACCCAGCATTGTAAACTTGCTTGTTGCGTTACTATAATCTAGGCTTAAGTTCACCCCGATGGAATGAGTACATAGTACTAATACCACCACCTGGGGATTCCTTAAACCATAGAGTATAGATAGGATTGCTAATTCTGTGTGACATGTGTTTGCTTGCTTTGCTTCTGTTGTTGTTGGTATTATTTTTCTTCTGTGCATGTTAATTCTTGCCCTTTCTAAGTTTGATTTGTAGCTCCTGCTGTCTATTGTGTCTTCCCTTGAATGCCTCTCCTTGGATTGAGTATAAAGTACTGATACCACCAAGTGAGATTTGTTCAAGGGAAAGACCAAAACCACATTAACATTCCCCTCCTCCATATGGATTTGGGTATGGTGTCTACCAAATCTTTGAGTATTCCAATAACTGGTTCTTATGTTGCATTCATCTGCCTGATTCCCTGTATCCCATGTTCCATTTTGTTTGTGTGATTGCCCAATTCTCATTCTGGACAATTTCATTGACTTTAGTACCATTTTGTTGTCTCTTTTATTGAGCAGTTTTATAGTATGAGAACCTTTTAGTTGTTCTGCTCCATCCTGCCCACTTCTTCTAGGCATTCTCCTGATGCATTGCCAAGCCAATGTACTAGTGCCTATATGTAATATCCCTTCACTGGAATGAGTGCTGAGCACTAATACCACCAGTTGAAGTTCAATTGACATATAAATCACCTGTACAATCAATATACCTGCAAAACAAAAAAACATGTTAGTAAAAAAACTCACCATGTTCTCCTCCAACAGGATTTGAATATGGTGATCAGATGTTGAGCTTTTAACTAACTCCTTTCCCCTTGAACTTCCTTCTCCCTCCTTCTCTATTTCCTTGAAACAGCTACTCGAATATATGGACATTGTAGCTTGTCAGAGTTAACTATTCTTCTTCCTTGAACATCTAGATCCTCAAAACCTTGACATTCCAATTCTCCTACATCCAAGGCATAATTTGCAATGTAATCAGCTAGTTTGTTACCTTCTCTGAAAGTGTGAGCTATTCTGACATTTGCTCTTCTCATCAAATCTCTAATCTCATCAATCACTGTACCTAGTATCCATGGTGGTTTCCATTCCCCAATTATGACATTCTTCAGGAGCATTGAATCTGTGTGTATATCAATTAACACATATCCATGATGTATACAGTACTTTAATGCTTCATAGATAGCCTTTGCTTCTGCAGTAGTGTTTGTCCCTTCTGAGATTTCTTTGCCATATGCATATAGAACATCACCCTGCTCATCTCTTACCACAAATCCAATTGAACTCCTACCTAGATTACCCCTTGCAGCTCCATCTGTATTCACTTTAATCCATCCTAGTTCAGGGAATTCCCACATCACCTTAGTCGAATTTTCGAGTATCAGGGGTACTATTGCTCCATCAACTTACCATGTCTGGCCACC
>NW_017696444.1:0-3268 GCF_001879085.1 Nicotiana attenuata
TAAGAGATTAAAGAAAACAAGTTGGTGAATTATAGAGACGAATTCAATGTGAGTGAATATTCTAGAGCTATGGGTTAGCTAACAATCCCGTTGAGTTTTCTACCTAAATCGCCTAATTAATTTATCTGGTTTATTGGTTGACAGGGTTAATATTGCTCGTAGCCTTCTCCCGAAGTACAACTCGCCTATTCAAGCTAACCTAACGCCTATATTCCTATGGAATTAGGATTAACAAGAACGCATTTATAATTCCCGTATAGTAATCAAGCAAGGCGATTAGGTATATTCCTATCCTAACCGCAAATCCGCTCCCCCTAAGAGTTAAGATCTTGCTCTACTCAATCTTATATGCAATCTAGAATTCCCTCTCCCGAGTTCAATCCTAGATTCGTAGATAGTATTCAATTGGTGATCAAGCAATCAAATAATTAAGCGCAAGATTGAATAAATAAACCAATATAATAAAATAATAAGAACAATTCAAGCTTCAAACTACAACGTTCATGTAGCACCCAAAACTCTAGAACTAATAAACTATGAGATTAAAGGAAGAGAAGAGAAGAAAAACTAATTGAAAGCCTCCTCCAAGCGTGGTGTGTGTTTCCCCACGTGAAACTCCATTAAAAGTATGTTAGATCTCTCTAAAGTGGCGTCCTCCCCTTCAAAAATAGGTTTAGTCTTGCTTTTATACATGTTGGGTAGGTCTAGGGCCGAAATAACCTTGTTCGGGGTGAAATAGGACACATTTCACGTCATCGGCACCCAGCCCGGTGCCAGGCGCCCTCCATAGCGCCCAAATATTTGTGCATACTGTTTTTGGCGCCACAGGTGGCGCCAGGCGCTGCCTGTGGCGCCCAAATTCGCACCTTGCCCGGTTTCGTTCGTTTTGGCTCAAATCTTGCGCGTTTGGCTCCGTTCCGTTTGGAATTTGGAAAAACGTAAAACATGAAACTTGTAGCCCTTTGAGTTATCTTTCCAACCATATATTGCGGAGACCAAATGGAGTTCTGAGAAAAAAGTTATATCTATTTTACTAGACATTGCGCAATATGCCTACTCGATTCTTCGTTCGCTCTAACTATCATCCGTTGACCCCCCAACGCGATCCCGGCTTAATTCCTTGAACTTTTACTCAAACTTAAAGCTCCAAATCACCTAAATTCATTCCATAACATCTACATAGCTCGGAATCACTCCTACAAGGCATAAAATACACCATTAGTGCAAAACACTAGCGATTAAAGCTCAAACTCAATTAAAGTGCAGTAAATTAGAGTGTAATAATCGACTAAAATACACAATTATAGCCTATCATCACATACTTGACATTTGCAGCAAATCATAGTAATATCACAACATAACTTATAAACTCACTCGACAGTTGCAGCAAATCATAGTATTTTATTTACTAAAATTAAGTGATAAATTTTAACCAAAAAAAAGGTGATAAATTGAGATGAAAACATGTATTGATTCATCTTGGTTTAGTGATAACAATTTATGAAAAGACCAATATTATATATTCATTGGGAGTTGTATAAACACGAGATGTGAATACAAATTTTCCAACAGATAGCATATACTGTCACGACCCCAACCCCGGTCGTGATGGCGTCCAACACACTGCTAGGCAAGCCCGACCAATTCAACAACCTTAACCCTTTTTATACAGTTCATGATTCAATTAACACAAATAATTACTAAGTCATAATACTGAAACTCTGAAATATAATTAAACATGCGGAAAACCCAAGTAGAAATACAGCCCGAAGAATCAGGTGTCACAAGTCCGAGCCTCTAATACACGGGTGTCAACCTACTACATATTTCTCTAAAGAAATGCGAAAATAAAGCAAATAGGTTAGATGGGAAGATCAGGACTGCGGACGTCAAATGCAGCTACCTTGAAACTCCCAAATGTGATGCTAGGCAGAGAAGTCCTCACTCAGCTTCAGTAGTACCTGGATCTGCACGCAAGGTGGAGGGAGTAATGTGAGTACTCCGACCCAGTGAGTAATAAACATAAATAAAGGCTGAGAATAAGAAATCCTGAATAGGCACAAAGTAATTCTATAAATACAGCAACTTGAACCCAGTAGCATAAAATCAATAAATCAGTGAAAACAATTATAGAAATATCACAACAGATAAATAAGTAAATGACAATCAAAATATGCAATGCAACACATAGACCGGTACTCTCCAGTACCCGCTGCGGCGTGCAGCCCGCTCCATTTATTTATCGTCGACGGCGCTCACCGGGGGTGTGCAGACTCCGGGAGGGGCCCCTTACGGCGCAAGCGCAATATTAAGCCATATCGTGGCATCAACTAGGCCCTCAGCCTCATATCAATATCAATATCATACCGTTGCGGCGCGCAGCCCGATCCCATGCTCCGTCCAAAATCACATAAGCCTCTCGGGCACATTAATATAGAAATATTTATCCCAAACTTCATTTAAAAATATTAATTGATGTTTGAGAAAAGTGGCTGAGTTTGCAAAACAGTATTAAATTCTAGGACTGAGTTCAATGATATGTAGAAATGGTAAGAAACCAGTAATAACAATCCCTGAAGAATTTAATCAATTGGCACGAAGCCCAAATATAGCAATCAACTCAATTAAAATACTAATAATAAGTGAATTTCAGTCAGATACGCAGTATATTCATCTACCGGGACGGACCAAGTCACAATCCCCAACGGTGCTCTACCCCACGCTCGCTACCCGGCGTGCAAGTCACCTCAATATAGCACTACGATGTGCAAACACGGGGTTTCAAACCCTCAGAACAACATTTACATCTATTACTCACCTCAAGCTGGCCAAAATCCTAGCTCGCTATGCCCTTGCCTCTCGAATCGACCTTCTCGTGCGTCGAATCTGATCAAAATCACAACGAATACGTCACAATATGCCAATGGAACAATACCCAAGCGAAAACAATCGAAAAATAGCTGAAATCTCGAAATTAGCAAAACCCGAGCCCCGGGCCCACTTCTCGAAAATCAGAAAATTTAACATCAACGGATTCCTTATCTCGCCACGAGTCTATACATATAAAGATTACCAAAATTGGAGTCCAAATTACCCCTCAAATCCCCATTTTAACTCTCTTAAGTTTCAAGCCCTAACCTCCATTCTAACTCCTTATTTCCTTGGTTTTTCAGTCTAAATTCACTATAAAAACGTGTTTTTAATTCATAGGACTTACCTCCAATCAATCCCTGTCGAAATCCTCTTCAATTCCCGTCCAAAAGCTCTC
>NW_017696445.1:0-3268 GCF_001879085.1 Nicotiana attenuata
AAAAGGCTACTAGGAAATGGAGGCCCTATGTCTAAAGAGGCACAACTCAGGGATTGGAGCCTTAATGTTGGCAAAGGCGACTAGGGAATGGAGGCCCTATGTCGAAAAAGGCACAACTCAGGGATTGGAGCATTAATGTTGGCAAAAGGCGACTAGGGAATGGAGGCCATATGTCTAAAAAGGCACAACTCAGGGATTGGAGCCCTAATGTTGGCAAAAGGCGACTAGGGAATGTAGGCCCTATGTCTAAATGGCACAACTCAGGGATTGGGGACCTAATGTTGGCAAAAGGCGACTAGGGAATGGAGGCCCCATGTCTAAAAGGCACAACTCTGGGATTGGGGCCCTAATGTTTGCAAAAGGCGACTAGGGGATGGAGGCCCTATGTCTCAAAAGGCGCAACTCAGGGATTGGAGCCCTAATGTTGGCAAAAGGGGACTAGGGGGTGGAGGCCCTATGTCTAAAAGGCTCAACACAGGGATTGAAGCCCTAATGGTTTCAAAAGGCGACTAGGGAATGGAGGCCCTACGTCTAAAAGGCACAACTCAGGAATTGGAGCCCTAATGTTGGCAAAAGGCGACTAGGGAATGGAGGCCCTATGTCTAAAAGGCACAACTCAGGATTGGAGCCCTAATGTTGGCAAAAGGCGACTAGGGAATGGAGGCCCTATGTCTAAAAAAGGCACAACTCAGGGATTGGAGCCCTAATGTTGGCAAAAGGCGACTAGGGAATGAAGGCCCTATGTCTAAAAAGGCGCAACTCAGGGATTGGAGCCTTAATGTTGGCAAAAGGCGACTAGGGAATGGAGGCCCTATGTCTAAAAAGGCACAACTCAGGGATTGGAGCCCTAATGTTGGCAAAAGGCGACTAGGGAATGGAGGCCCTATGTCTAAAAAGGCACAACTCAGGGATTGGAGCCCTAATGTTGGCAAAAGGCGACTAGGGAATGGAGGCCCTATGTCTAAAAAGGCACAACTCAGGGATTGGAGCCCTAATGTTGGCAAAAGGCGACTAGGGAATGGAGGCCCTATGTCTAAAAAGGCACAACTCAGGGATTGGAGCCCTAATGTTGGCAAAAGGCGACTAGGGAATGGAGGCCCTATGTCTAAAAAGGCACAACTCAGGGATTGGAGCCCTAATGTTGGCAAAAGGCGACTAGGGAATGGAGGCCCTATGTCTAAAAAGGCACAACTCAGGGATTGGAGCCCTAATGTTGGCAAAAGGCGACTAGGGAATGGAGGCCCTATGTCTAAAAAGGCACAACTCAGGGATTGGAGCCCTAATGTTGGCAAAAGGCGACTAGGGAATGGAGGCCCTATGTCTAAAAAGGCACAACTCAGGGATTGGAGCCCTAATGTTGGCAAAAGGCGACTAGGGAATGGAGGCCCTATGTCTAAAAAGGCACAACTCAGGGATTGGAGCCCTAATGTTGGCAAAAGGCGACTAGGGAATGGAGGCCCTATGTCTAAAAAGGCACAACTCAGGGATTGGAGCCCTAATGTTGGCAAAAGGCGACTAGGGAATGGAGGCCCTATGTCTAAAAAGGCACAACTCAGGGATTGGAGCCCTAATGTTGGCAAAAGGCGACTAGGGAATGGAGGCCCTATGTCTAAAAAGGCACAACTCAGGGATTGGAGCCCTAATGTTGGCAAAAGGCGACTAGGGAATGGAGGCCCTATGTCTAAAAAGGCACAACTCAGGGATTGGAGCCCTAATGTTGGCAAAAGGCGACTAGGGAATGGAGGCCCTATGTCTAAAAAGGCACAACTCAGGGATTGGAGCCCTAATGTTGGCAAAAGGCGACTAGGGAATGGAGGCCCTATGTCTAAAAAGGCACAACTCAGGGATTGGAGCCCTAATGTTGGCAAAAGGCGACTAGGGAATGGAGGCCCTATGTCTAAAAAGGCACAACTCAGGGATTGGAGCCCTAATGTTGGCAAAAGGCGACTAGGGAATGGAGGCCCTATGTCTAAAAAGGCACAACTCAGGGATTGGAGCCCTAATGTTGGCAAAAGGCGACTAGGGAATGGAGGCCCTATGTCTAAAAAGGCACAACTCAGGGATTGGAGCCCTAATGTTGGCAAAAGGCGACTAGGGAATGGAGGCCCTATGTCTAAAAAGGCACAACTCAGGGATTGGAGCCCTAATGTTGGCAAAAGGCGACTAGGGAATGGAGGCCCTATGTCTAAAAAGGCACAACTCAGGGATTGGAGCCCTAATGTTGGCAAAAGGCGACTAGGGAATGGAGGCCCTATGTCTAAAAAGGCACAACTCAGGGATTGGAGCCCTAATGTTGGCAAAAGGCGACTAGGGAATGGAGGCCCTATGTCTAAAAAGGCACAACTCAGGGATTGGAGCCCTAATGTTGGCAAAAGGCGACTAGGGAATGGAGGCCCTATGTCTAAAAAGGCACAACTCAGGGATTGGAGCCCTAATGTTGGCAAAAGGCGACTAGGGAATGGAGGCCCTATGTCTAAAAAGGCACAACTCAGGGATTGGAGCCCTAATGTTGGCAAAAGGCGACTAGGGAATGGAGGCCCTATGTCTAAAAAGGCACAACTCAGGGATTGGAGCCCTAATGTTGGCAAAAGGCGACTAGGGAATGGAGGCCCTATGTCTAAAAAGGCACAACTCAGGGATTGGAGCCCTAATGTTGGCAAAAGGCGACTAGGGAATGGAGGCCCTATGTCTAAAAAGGCACAACTCAGGGATTGGAGCCCTAATGTTGGCAAAAGGCGACTAGGGAATGGAGGCCCTATGTCTAAAAAGGCACAACTCAGGGATTGGAGCCCTAATGTTGGCAAAAGGCGACTAGGGAATGGAGGCCCTATGTCTAAAAAGGCACAACTCAGGGATTGGAGCCCTAATGTTGGCAAAAGGCGACTAGGGAATGGAGGCCCTATGTCTAAAAAGGCACAACTCAGGGATTGGAGCCCTAATGTTGGCAAAAGGCGACTAGGGAATGGAGGCCCTATGTCTAAAAAGGCACAACTCAGGGATTGGAGCCCTAATGTTGGCAAAAGGCGACTAGGGAATGGAGGCCATATGTCTAAAAAGGCACAACTCAGGGATTATAGCCCTAATGTTGGCAAAAGGCGACTAGGGAATGTAGGCCCTATGTCTAAAAGGCACAACTCAGGGATTGGGCCCCTAATGTTGGCAAAAGGCGACTAGGGGGTGGAGGCCCTATGTCTAAAAAGGCACAACTCAGGGATTGGAGCCCTAATGTTGGAAAAAGGCGACTAGGAAATGGAGGCCCTATGTCTAA
>NW_017696446.1:0-3267 GCF_001879085.1 Nicotiana attenuata
TGCCCAAACTCTCCGCACTCGTAATAACTCCCGGGTGCCGGAGAATGGGACTGAAGGGAACCCCGTGCGCCGGAGTGGCTAGCTGCCGCACTCGGCCTGGAGGAACCCTGAACAGATTGAGCTCGAGATGAACCCTGAGCTGGAAGAGCACTAAGAGATGGCTGGCTCTGCTGATAACCCTGATTGCCCCGACCTGAAGATGACCTGCGATACTAGGAACGGGTCGACTGAGGAGGCCTGAAGGAACGACCTCTGCTCTGCTGGAACTGACCCCTAGACGGGGCACCACTAAAACTGCCTGAACCTCGAGGCCTCTTGGCCTCCCTCTCCTCTCTGTCCTGACGACGAGCTGTCTCAATATCACGAGCAATATCAACTGCATCCTCAAAGGAAATACCCAGAACTCTCTCTCGAGTCATCAGAACATGAAGGTGATAGTTAAGTCCATCCACAAACCTCTTGATCCTCTCTCTATCAGTCGGAACTATCCAGGAGGCATGACGAGCCAATTCAGAAAATCTAGCCTCATACTAGGTCACAGTCATGTCTCCGTGTCGAAGCCACTCGAACTGCCTACGCAGCTCCTCTCTTTGAGACTGTGGTACTCACTTCTCCAAAAAGATAGTGGAGAACTCCTGCCATGACAAAGGCGCTGCACCTGCCGGCCTACGCCGCTCATACGACTCCCACCATGTGAAGGCAGCCCCAGTAAACTGAAATGCGGTGAATGCTACTCCACTCGACTCCAAATTCCCTGCCGTCCGAAGCATACGCTGACACTTGTCAAGAAAACCTTGTGCATCCTCTCCCTGAGCACCACTGAAAACTGGAGGCTGGAGCCTATTGAACCTCTCAAGACGACGCTGCTCATCGTCTGGCATAGCTGGAACTACAATGTTTTGAACTGGTGCAACCGGCTGAGCTGGGGCTGCTCCCGGTGTCTGCAATCCCTGTACAACCTGCTCAGGTGTACGAGCAGCGGGGGTCTGACTGCCTCCCCCGGCCTGAGAAGTAGCCACTGTAGTAGTGGCTGAAACTACCTGGGCTAGGCCAGTGCAAACTGATAGTATCTGAGCCAAGGTCTCCTAGAGACCCGGAATCACAATGGGCACCGCCGGTGCATGAACAGGTGCTGCTGGAATGTCTGCAGCTGGAGCCTGATCCCGAGCTGGGGCAACTGGTGGAGCAACAGGTGCTGCCCTCGCGGCTCTGCCTCTACCACGACCACGACCGCGTCCACGGCCTCTAGTGCCCTCAGTAGGTGGTACTGGTGGTCGTGCGTCTCGTCCTGTAGCGCGGGTCCTCGCCATCTACGAGAGAATAGAACACAGAAGTTTAGTTCTCGGATCAACAAAGTCGCACGACAAGAATTTCAAGAATGTGAAGTTTTCCTAAGGGTTCTGCAGCCTCTCGAGGATAAATACAGACGTCTCCGTACCGATCCGCGAGACTCTACTAAACCAGCTCATGACTCGTGAGACCTAGTAACCTAGGCTCTGATACCAACATATCACGACCCAATTCCCTACCCGGTCGTGATGGTGCCTCTCGTGAAGACAAGGCCAGCCAACAGAACAATAGCACCTCACTTTAACAGTTAATTAGCATGAATAACTCTAAAACATAGATAATGTACTCATAAGTGCGGAATAAAATGAAGTAAAACGGAGAACCATCCCAACTCAGCCCGCAATCGGGGTTTCACAAGTCACGAGCTACTACAGAGTTCACTAAATACTACAAGTCTGGAACTAGGAACAAGTCCGAAGATAATGTAAATATAGAAGATAAGGGAGAGAACAGGGCTGTGAACGCCGATAGTTATCTCGTCACTCCGGGTACGCCTGGTCTGGAAGGAAATCAGCGCTCAGGAACGAACTCAGCTATGCCTGTATCTGCACACACGGCGCAAGGAGTAATGTGAGTACTCCGACCCAGTGAGTAATAAAAATAAATAATGACTGAGAACACAAAATCCCATAAAGGCACAAATAATGCTATCTCAAGCAGTAAAATCAGTTAGGCAGTAAAACCAGTAAAATAGCAAGAATTTCTCTTTTAAAATAGTTTTAAACAAATATTCTGAACGAGTGGAAATGCTCAGAAACCTGCCCCTCGGGCGCAATATCAAACTCTCAGTACAGTATCAGCCCCGCGGGCTCAGTATCAATCACACAGTACAACATCAGCCCCTCGGGCTCACTCTCAAATCACATGGGTACCCGCGCTCACTGTGGGTGTGCAGACTCCGGAGGGGCTCCTACAGCCCAAGCGCTATCATAATAAGGCCTGAAAGCCTGAACATATCAATATGAGGTCTGAAAGCCTTCTTACAATACACTCGAGGCCTGAAAGCCTCCTCACATATCGCTC
Source organism: Nicotiana attenuata (assembly GCF_001879085.1). Lineage (NCBI taxonomy): Eukaryota > Viridiplantae > Streptophyta > Magnoliopsida > Solanales > Solanaceae > Nicotiana > Nicotiana attenuata. The sequence goes on from NW_017696446.1 coordinate 2,374, forward strand.
GAGGCCTGAAAGCCTCCTCACATATCACTCGAGGCCTGAAAGCCTCCTCACATATCCTCACATATGGCCCTCGGCCTCAATCAGTCCAAAAATAGTCATAGCCCCTCGGGCATCAGTAAAAACAACAACGCTCAGCTCAAATAATAGTTCAAATATCAGTTGAAAACTCAAGGTTGAGTAAAAATATAGCTGAGTTCATGAAACAGTGTAATTCAAATGGACTGAGTTCAAATAATATTTCAAATAGTGAGGAAAACAGTGATGATAGCTCACAAGGAGCTCAAACAGTCGGCAATAAGCCTAAGTATAGCAATAAGCCCAAGTCATAGTGAAAAACAACAAGTCATAGTGAGATACGCGGTAAAATCAACAACCGGGACGGACCAAGTCACAATCCCCAATAGTAAATGACCCCGCGCTCGTCATTGAACGCGTGTCTCATCTCAACATAGCACCAAGTTGTGCAAATCCGGGGTCTCAAACCCTCAGGACATCAATTAAAATCATTACTCACCTCTAGCCGGCCAAAAGTCTAGCTCGCTAAGACTTTTCCCCTTGAATCAACCTCCTCGCGCGTCGAATCTTATCAAAACCACAAGGAATACGTTACAATAGGCTAAGGGAACATAACCCAATCGAAAAGACTCGAAAATTATCAAAAATTACGAAGTTCGCAAAACCCGAGCCCCGGGCCCACTTCTCGAAAAATTACAAAATTCACATCACCGGATTCCTCATCTCGCCTCGACTCTATACATATCAAATTTACCAAAATCGGAGTCCATTTGACCCTTCAAATTCCATTTTTAAATTACCAATTCTCAAGCCCTAGCTTTACCCCCTTTTGATGAATTTCAACCAATTTCCATGTTAAATTTATCATAATCTACGTGT
>NW_017696447.1:0-3267 GCF_001879085.1 Nicotiana attenuata
AGCGGAGATGGCTTGAGTTACTCAAGGATTATGATATTACCATCCTGTATCATCCCGGGAAGGCCAATGTAGTGGCAGATGCTTTAAGCCGGAAGTCCATTAGTATGGGTAGTTTGGCGTATATTCGAGTTGGGGAGAGGCCCCTTGCACTTGATGTTCAGGCGTTGACCAATCAGATGGTGAGGTTAGATATTTCCGAGCCCAGTCGGGTGTTGGCTTGTATGGTTTCACGATCTTCTTTGTACGATCGCATCAGAGAGCGCCAGTATGATGACCCGCATTTGCTTGTCCTGAAGGACAGGGTCCAGCATGATGATGCCAGAGATGTGACCATTGGAGATGATGGTGTGTTGCGGATGTAGGGCCGGATTTGCGTGCCCAATGTGGATGGGCTCCGGGAGTTGATATTAGAGGAGGCCCACAGCTCGCGGTATTCGATTCATCCGGGTGCCGCGAAGATGTACCAGGATTTGAGACAGCATTACTGGTGGAGAAGGATGAAAAAGGATATTGTGAATTATGTGGCTCGGTGTCTCAACTGTCAGCAGGTCAAATATGAACACCAAAGACCCGGCGGTGTACTCCAGCGGATGGATATTCCAGAGTGGAAATGGGAGAATAGTACTATGGATTTTGTGAGTGGTCTTCCTCGTACCTCGAAGAAGTTTGATTCGATTTGGGTGATTGTGGATAGGCTAACCAAGTCCGCACACTTCATTCCTGTATGCACTACCTATTCTTCGGAGCGGTTAGCAGAGATTTTATCCGAGAGATTGTGCGGTTGCATGGGGTCCCAGTTTCTATTATATCAGATAGAGGTACCCAGTTTACTTCTCAGTTCTGGAGAACATTTCAGCGAGAGTTGGGTTCACAGGTAGAGTTGAGCACAGCATTTCATCCTCAGACGAACGGACAGTCCGAGCGTACTATCCAGATATTGGAGGACATGTTGCGTGCTTGTGTTATTGATTTTGGAGGTTCTTGGGCTGAATTCTTGCCACTTGCAGAGTTTGCTTATAACAACAGTTATCAATCCAGCATTCAGATGGCGCCGTATGAAGCCTTATATGGGAGACGGTGTAGATCTCCGGTTGGTTGGTTTGAGCCCGGCGAGGCTAGATTATTGGGGACAGAGTTAGTGCAGGATGCCTTAGAGAAGGTAAAATTGATCCAGGAGAGACTTCGTACAGCTCAGTCGCGCCAGAAGAGCTATGCGGACCGGAAGGTTCGAGATGTATCTTATGCAGTGGACGAGAAGGTCTTGTTGAAGGTTTCGCCTATGAAAGGCGGTATGAGGTTTGGAAAGAAAGGGAAGCTGAGTCCAAGGTTCATTGGACCTTTTGAGACACTTAGGAGGATTGGGGAGGTGGCCTATATGCTTGCTTTGCCACCTAGCTTATGCTTGCTTTGCCACCTAGCTTGTTGGGAGTTCATCCGGTGTTCCATGTTTCTATGCTCCGGAAGTATGTTGGGGACCCATCTCATGTATTAGACTTCAGCACGATCCAGTTGGATGAGAACTTGACCTACGATGTGGAGCCGGTGGCTATTTTGGGTCGTCAGGTTCGAAAGTTGAGATCTAAGGACATAGCTTCGGTGAAGGTACAGTAGAGAGGTCGACCCGTGGAGGAAGCCACTTGGGAGACCGAGCAGGAGATGCGGAGCAGATATCCTCACTTGTTTGAGACTTCAGGTATGTTTCTTGACCCGCTCGAGGACGAGCGTTTGTTTAAGTTGGGGAGGATGTAACGACCCGACCCGTCGTTACGGGAGTTACCGCCCCGTTTTCCCCGTTTTATGCTTCTATATGTTTCATTATATATGTTTGGAGAATTTGAAGTAATTCGGTTAGAAATGAGACAATAAGTCTCTTTATGAGAAGGATTATTTGGAAAAGTCAACCGAATGTTGACTTATGAGTTAGAAGGCTCGGAATGGATTTTCGATGATTCGACTAGTTCCGGGGGATGATTTGTGACTTAGGAGCGCAATCAGAATTGAATTTGGAGGTCCGTTGTAGAATTAGGCTTGAATTGGCTAAGGTTGAATTTTGGCAAATTCCGGATGGTAAGTGAGATTTTGATCCGAGGGTCGGAATGGAATTCCGAGAGTTGCAGTAGCTCCGTTAGGTGATTTTTGATATACGTGCAAAGTTTCAGATCATTCGGAGGTGTTTAGGTCGGGTTTTAGATCAAATGCAAGTTTCGGAAGTTTTAGTTTAACTTAGGCTTGAATCCGTGGTAATTCGATGATTTTGATGTTTATGATAGTGTTTTTATGTTACGAGCAAGTTTGAATGAAGTAATAGAACATATCTGTGCATTTGGTTGAGGTCCCGAGGGCCTTGGGGTGAATTCGGGTGGTTAAACGAGAGTTTTGAGGTGTATTGCAGGTCAGATTTTCTGTCATCTGGTGTTTCCGCTTCTGCGGAAATGGACCGCAGAAGCGGTACCGCAGAAGCGGTACCGCAGAAGCGGGTACGTGGTCGCAGAAGCGGTCGTGGCCGGCTAGGGAAATTCCGCAGATGCGGAAGGTGGCTCGCACCAGCGGGTCCGCATAAGCGGACAATGTGCCGCAGAAGCGGTTTTGAAGGAACCGCAGAAGCGGACTTCGCGTCGCATAAGCGAAGTCCGGGCTTCTAAGTGAAAACCGCTTAAGCGGAAATGTGGCCGCAGAAGCGGTCCCGCATAAGCGAAAGCGGAACCGCAGAAGCGAAAATCGCTGGGCGACAGAAGGGTTTTAAAATAATATTTTATCCGCGACCCTTTCATATTTTTCCTCCATTGTTGACGTTCTTAAGAGCTTTGAACAAGGAAATTCAAGGGTTTTGACTAAGAATCACTTGGAGGTAAGTTCCTTAGCCTAAATATTCGAATTTATGGTAGAAATTACATGTAAATTGTAGAAAATTCATCAAAAACAGGTCAAGGTAGGGCTTGGAAAGCTGTGATGTAAAAATGGAATTTGGAGGGTCAAACGAGCTCCGATTTTGGTAAACTTTATATGTACGGACTCGTGGCGAGACGAGGAATCTGCTGGTGTGATTTTCGGAATTTTCGAGAAGTGGGCCCGGGGCTCGGGTTTTACCAATTTCGTGAATTTTAGTACTTTCCGAGTATTTTTGATTGGGTTATGTTTCTTTAACCCATATTTATGTATTCGTTGTGATTTTGACTAGATTCGACGCGCGAGGAGGTCGATACGAAAGGAAAAGGCATTGCGGACCATTCTACGGCCGGTTAGAGGTGAGTAGTTGGTGTATATGAT
>NW_017696448.1:0-3267 GCF_001879085.1 Nicotiana attenuata
GGACATGATGAAGCCGATTCAGATAAAAGTGTCGAACCCTCCTCCAAAGAAGTTCGATCCTTCTCAACAGTGCGCATACTGCTCAGGTGCCTTGGGGCACGACATAGAAAAATGTTGGAATCTGAAGAATGCAATTTAAAAGCTTATTGATGCAGGCGACATCGTCGTGCAAAATCCAGATGCAACAAACACTGGCCAAGATCCGTCTCCTGTGCACAATGAGACGCATATGGTGGGTATGATTGATCGTGAGAATGAGCCGGTAGAAGAAACCCAGAAGCAGTTTGCTCAGAACAATGTGATAAAGACTTGTGAAAATTCCAGCAATCTTGGTGTGAAATTCAGTGGCTAAGACGCCGTGTTTGGTAATTGGGAAGACGCTCCATCTCTTGGAGTTTTGGTGGTTTATTTTGTTGTCATTTCTGTTGTCCGGGTTATTTCAGGGTTGTAATTCGGATTATGTCTTGTGACTCAAACCCTTCTATCCTTTTACTTTGTCTTGTTTTGACTCGTCATAGTAGCTTGTGTAGTGTTGTTTAGGTTTGTTCAAGGGTTGTAACTCCAGTCTGGTTTGCTTGTTTCGTTGTTTAAACCCTTTCACCATCAGTCTAATGCAATTCTCTGTTTCCCGCCATTTCTAGTCATTTTATCTAGTTCCTTTCTCCTTTTGCAATTCTTTTCATGCTGGTTCTGGTGACATGACATGCACGCATAATTCTCAGCCTGGTTTTAAAAGTCAGAAGCAATAAGACAATGTTGAAGATGTAAGGACAGTCGATGGATTTTGAAATCTCTTCGAGCCCAAATTGTGTGAAACTGGGTCAGACGGAACATAAAGAAATACTATTGAAATGCATCATGCCGCATCGGTTTGAAGCCAAAGGCAAGTTTGCCCCAAGTTTACAGGGGTCGTTCGTGGTACCGTGGTTGTTGTCCAATGGTGCTGGGTAATTGACAAATGTAGAAGGCAAATGTGCGAGTATGGTTATTAATTCTAGTGCAAGCAGAAGATGTTACGTATGCTTGTTTAATTGTGTTGTTTGTACTTGGCATGTTTTGAAGATTGGAATGACGAAGGCATTTTGTTCTGCTATCTAAACACTTTATCCTTTGTTACCCCTTTGAGCCTTGTTTATTTTCTTTCATACCCCTCTTTCGGAATCAGTAGCAAAGATCAGGAATACAAGCGTGAAAGATAAGTAAACGAAAAAGAGAAAAGAAAAAAATGAGAAGAAAAAGGAAGAAGAAAAGAAAAAAAAAGGAAGAGAAAAAGAGAAGAAAAGAAAAAGGAAAAAGATAAGAGAGAAAAAAAAACAACAAAAGGAGAAAAGAAAAAAAAAAGAGAAAAGAAGAGAAAGAGGAAGAAAAAGGAAAGAAAAGTCACAACAACAAAGTAATCTCTATGGCTCGAACTACGTTTGACTTGATCCCGAAAGAGTACGTAGGCAGCCTCTCTCTGAGGTTCAGTCACACCGAAATAAAAGTCCCAAAAGTCCCCAAAAAAGGAAACTGGGGCAGAAGTTGTGGTTGTTGTGGGAAATCTGATTCCGAAAGTTGTAATTTTGAACCCATGATGAAATTGTTTTGAGCCTTTAATACCCTTTCTTTCTAACCCTATCCAAAAGCCCACATTACGGTCCAAAGAAAGACCTTCTGATCAATCTTCGAGAGATGCCAAGTAAAGCGAGCAGAGGTGAATCATATCAGGGGCAACACTCCGGTCCAAATGAAGGATATTAAGAATGGGGGAGTCTTGTCGATGAGAACCCTCGTGGGTACCCCAAGGCAATGAAAGATAAGAGAAACAAAAAAATGAGAGAGTCTTATTGGTGAAAACCTTCACGAGCACCATAAGGCGATGGTGAGTTGAGAAAAAAGACCAAAATGAGAGAGGCTTGATGGTGAAAACCCACGAGCACACAAGTCGAAAAAGGATTGTGATTCAGATCGGGCAAGCGGAGCATTGAAGCCCAGTTTCACGGCGAAAAGGTACAACAAGAGATGAACATCAGATTTTACTTGACAAAATATCTACAGGTGCATGTCATGGTCATTAGAGTTGGTATCCACACCTGATAGGTTTCTACTTCGTAGTTTTCTTGTTAGGAATCATCTCTTTCCTTTGTCCTTCACTCTGTTCCTTTTGTTTCATTTACTTCCTCCCCTTGAGTCTGTGTGGTCAAAACAAGTGAGAAATGACTTCAAAATCTGCCACCAAGCTTTCCAATTGAACAAAATGGGATCTGGTGAACACATCAAAGCGTTAAGTCAGGAATGAACAACAAACGCACTGAGCTGGTAACAGTCAACATGCTTTGGGATTCGTTTAAAATATGAAGGCTGGGTATGTATCAATTCATAGACGATGCAACAGAATGAGGGCTAAGGTGAACGGATCAAAGGTATTTTCTATGAAAAGATTGACAAAAGGGTGGTAAACCAGTGACAATCGAGGTATTCCAAGCAGAAATCAAAGTTATTGTTGGAGTATGGCAAGTGAAGGAGCAATAGATCTCGAGGCCAAGGCCATTGATTCAAATCAGGAAAGAACAACATGCGCGCTGAGTTGGTAACAATTAATATGCTTGGGAGTCCAGATGAAACACAAAGGTTTGGTAAATGTCAGTACGAGCGGTGCAACAGATAAAGGGTATTGGGCCTGAACGAGAAGAGGTGTTTTCCGGGTCAAGGCTTACAAAGGAAGGGGTTAGTCAAGGAATGAGCAAGGTCGTCGAATGGAAACCAAAATGAAGGATCAACAGACCTCAAGGCCGAAGCCAGTGGTTAAGTCAAGAAAGAACAACGTATACACAGAGTGGGGGTAATGGACGTGCTTTGAGATTCATGCGAGACACAAAGGTTGGGTAGATGCCAGTCCATGAGCAATGCAACAGATAGAGGGTGTTGGGTCTGAATGGAGAAGAGGTATTTTCAATGGTAAAGATGACAGAGGAAACTGGTTAGTCACCAAACAAGCAAGGTCTTCAAATGGAATCAGCGATCATGGGAAGAAAAGGAGCAATCACCCTCAAAGTTCAAGGCCACAAACCAACCACCACATTTTTAAACTGACAAGATTTTTCTTTGATTGAAACAGGGGCAGAAAGTTTTCATTGGTTTCGGAGAAACCCTCCTTAGGGAAAAAGCAAGCACCCAAAACAGGTATGATGGGAAATTCTCAGGACCCTCCTGGAAAATGGGACTTAGTAAATTTCAAACAATCATGAGTATCATAATTTAGCATAAATGGGAATATAAGTTGGTTTC
>NW_017696449.1:0-3267 GCF_001879085.1 Nicotiana attenuata
GTGAGGACCCGCACGAAGGACCAAGCTTGGGAGAAGTCTGAGTACCCCATGAACTGCTAGTGCTTCGGCCTTTGGCCTACCAGGGAGTTTCTTTTACCCTCTTGTATGTATGGGTGTGCATTGGGGACAATGCACAATTTTAAGTGTGGGGTGAGGAGATTGTCTGGGTGGTTTTTCATGCTACTTTAGTTGTGTTTGTTTTTTTTTTTAAAAGATTGGACTTTTCCTGATGACGGATCTTCTAGACAGTTTTCTTGAGGGAAGTAAGTCTAAAGAAAATACCAAAAAGATTTTTTGTTTTGCTAGGTAGTGTAACAATTACCCCTTGGTTTTTCTTTAAACCACGGTTCTTTTCCAAGGGTTTTATTTGAACCGGGTGTAGTTAGTTTTTTTTTTTAGGAATAGGAGCCATTGTGTTTTGTTTTGAAATGAAGCAATATCTCGACTTTGTTATGCCTTGAGAATAGTGAGTACTTTGGCTGTGACGCTTAGGCTCAGTTTTTGACTCTTGTATAAGTACCTTAAATTGTATGATCTTAAATTTGCTTAACTGCTCTGACTAGGGTGTCTTGATGAATCCAATCCTGAGTGAGTTATGTGCCATGTGTCTGTAAGGTTTTGTGATATTCTGTGCAGTGCATTTGATGCCTAGAACTTGCCCCGTGTGTTTGCAAAGCGAAATAGTAGTGTTGTTCAGTCTTGGAAGTGATATAGGCGTTTTCTTGTTGAGCCAGATATGTATATTTTACCCGCCTAATTATTATGTATCGTAGTTAACCCCTTTGAGCCTGTAATCCTGTTTCTTTGGCAACCACATTACAAGCCTTACCCATTTGTTCGAATTAACCATCTGTTTGAACCATTGTAACCTCTCATGAGCACTTGAATTGTTTATGAACTTTGTAAAAGTTAAAGTGTGGGGTGGTTTGTTTGGCTTTTGAGTCGAACTAATGAAATAAGGAGAAAGGTGCACTGTTTTGAAAAAGGAAGAGCCACTTGAATTGAAAACAAAATGGTTGGATTGTTGTGAAATTTTTTTTTTTTTTGATAAGTGGTGGCTCTTGACGTAAGTGTGCTTAAAGAAGTATGGGGTAATATAAATTGATGTGAAGGTGGAGTTTTGGTTTGACATAAGTATGGGGTTTAAATGTTAAAGTATATGTATTAAAGTGCTTAGGGAGGTGTAGTCACTCTTATATCTAAATGTATCCTACCCGTCCCGTAGCCTACATTACAACCAAATAAAGTCCTAATTGATCCAAGATTGAATGAGCTCGATTAGTGGAGTAGTACACTACGGGCAAGCTTATGGTGCATCTTTTGTGGCATATGAATGTTATTTCTGAGAGTGAGTGAATTCTTTCTATCTTGAGTTCCTAAGTGTTCTTAAGTTTTATTGTGTGGAACTACTCTCTTTTGTTGTGTGAGGGCACTTGATTCATGAAGGAAAGGTAATGTCAGTCACCTCTATATTAGAGTAAGTGGGTGAGTTGTGAATAACGTGTGGTACTTGAGAGTCAAATTTTGAGGTGAAGATGTTACGCTTTTGTGCTTAGTCTATTTTAAATACTCTTGGTGTGATGAGTTAGGAGAATTGTTTTAAAAAGGTCGTGTCTATAAAAAAGTGTAGTTTGATTGCTCGAGGACGAGCAATAGTGTAAGTGTGGGGTGTTGATGATAGGCTATAATTGCATATTTTAGTCGCTTATTACACTCTAATTTACTGCACTTTAATTGAGTTTGCGCTTTAATCGCTAGTGTTTTGCACTAATTGTGTATTTTATACCTTGTAGGTATAATTCCGAGCTATATAGATGTTAAGGAATGAATTTAAGTGAATTGAAGCTTTAAAGTCTGAGTAAAAGCTCAAGGAATTAAGCCGGAATCGTGTGCGGAGGTCAAATTTGATAATTAAGTACGACTTGAGGAGGCATATTGCGCACTGTCTAGTAAAATAGACATAACTTTTTGCTCAGAACTCCATTTGGGCTCCACAATATATGGTTGGAAAGCTAACTCAAAGGGAAACAACTTTCATGTTTTACGTTTTTCCAAATTCAAAAGGGAACAGGGTGAAAAACCGCGGTTTTACCGCGTCCGCGGCAGAACCGCGATAGAAGATGGTCGCGTACAACTGAAGAATCAGAGGGCATGTTTGGCCGCGGTTCCACCGCGACCGCGGCAAAACCGCGGCAGGAAGCGAAAATTTCAGGGACTAAAGTGCAAAATATTGGAATTTAAGTCCTAAACCCTATATTAAACAAAGGAGACTGGCCAAGAACAAGAGGGGGACATATTTTGGACATAGATTCGACCTAAGGAGGCAAGAACACATTGGGAGCAAGGCGGAGAATTCTTCTACGAGTTTTTTCCTTCCTCTTCCTATTTTTCATTGTTGGTTATGACTTTTAATATTGTAGTTTTACATACTATTATGAATAGCTAATTTGTTATCTAGAGTTTTGATAGAACCTTTTGTAGGATAAATTCTTGTTATGTTTTTATATAATTGAGCCATAGCTTTTCTCTATTTGTTCAACTACGTTTATATTGTGGTTGGTTGAAGAGCTCTCAATTAGCTATGCCTATTTAGTATGCATAACTCGGGAGAGAGTGCATATTTAGGTAATTGTTGAACAACACCACTCCCGGAGTATGTGAGGGATCAATAACCGAGGGTTTAAAGGTGGGATTAGGGATAACGAAGCCGTGGGTGCGATCTGAAGTGAGCTGTATTAAAAGCCAGCTAGCGTAGCTCGGGAGAGTGCGTCTAGTAAATTGTTGTAATTACTCGGGAGAGATTTACGGTAATAAGAGTGATCATGATCGGTAGAGAATACTTAGGCGAAATTATAGAAGACATCGCGGGAAGGATTCCGACAATTGGGGAAATCATAACTCTAGACCTCCTTAATCTTTTCTCTAACCCTCAGTATCGTTAGTTGTTAATTTACTATTTTAATTTGTTAGTTAATTGGTTAAACAGAAGAATCTTAATATCTATAAGTGTGGAATTGTTCAAGCTTGTCTTCTTGGTGATAGTGAACAGCTGTAGCTAAATCTTAGTTCTCTGTGGGACTCGACTCCGGACTTGTAAACCGAATTATATTTGCAACGACCGCATTGTCCTTTTTATAAGGCATAGTTGGGCGTGATCAAATTTTGGCGCCGTTGCCGGGGAACTAACGGTGTAGTTGTAGCTGTATATATTTCTAGGGTTCAAGTTTGAGCTTTTATTTTTTTTTATTTTTTTTTATATCTGTTGAT
>NW_017696450.1:0-3267 GCF_001879085.1 Nicotiana attenuata
GAGGCCAATGCGGACCGCACAAAATCCATTGTGGTCCGCACAGAGGTGGGGTTCAGACTACCCACTCTCTGTATCCAGGCAGTGCGGACCGCACAAAATGTAGTGCGGCCGCACATGGACCAATGCGGACCGCACAAAAAGTAGTGCGGCTGCAGTCCTCAAAGATCAGATTATAGACACTCATCAATGCGATCCGCACAAAATGCCATTGCGGACCGCACTAATGCACCGCGGACCGCACAATTTCCACCGTAGTCCGCACTGAGCACCAAAAACAGCACCAACCTAGGGTTTAAGATATTTTGATTATAAGTCCAATTTTACACCTAATAAAGGTCCTTAAGTGTTTGCCCAGTGAATTTAACTACCTAATTCTAATATTAACAAGAAATTAACTAACCTAAGCTACCAAATCGAAAGAAAATACGAGAAGAACAGAAGAAAAGCTAAAATCTAATGAAAATAATAAAATTAACAATGAAAAAGGGATGAAATTACCAGAAGTAAGATGGTATGATGAAGAATAAGCCTTGGAAATCAGTTATGTGCAAAGAAAGGGGATGAACGGTAATTTTGAAGCTCTGAGTGTTAAAAGATCGAAAAGTTTAAACTGAAGGCCTAAGGTACTATTTATTGAAAAAGTCCCGGGGCCCATCTCACCTACCCAATGCGGACCGCACAAAATGGACTGCAGTCCGCACCACACAGCCTTTTCCAAGTTTGAGAAGGCAACCTACTACGGTCCGCACAAAATGGACTGCGGCCGCAGTGGTCCACCGCGGACCGCACAAAATGTAATGCGGCCGCGATGGCAAACTCAGAGAGATGGTATTTTTATCCTTCATTAGTGCGGTCCGAACAAAATGTAGTGCGGCCGCACTGAAAACTTCAGAGACTTGAACACTTTTTCCACTATGTCTTGCACTGCATCAACACAATCCTGTAGCATCTCACAACCAGTTAGTCCAAAAATAAATCCTATACTACAATGAAAATCAAAGAAAAACAAGAAGAAAAACACATGGGTTGCCTCCCAAGAAGTGTCTGACTTAACGTCGCGGCACGACGCATGTTACCATCCAATCATTTGAAATGAACAAGTGCCACCACATGGCTATCATCAAATTTTACCAAGTAGTGCTTGACCCTGTGCCCATTAACCCTGAAAATCTCCCCATTTTTGGTCTTCAAATCAAGGGTACCAAACGGGGTCACAAACACCACCTCAAAAGGTCCGCTCCATTTGACTTTAGCTTTCCAGGAAACAACCGTAACCGAGAGTTGAACAAGAGAACCAAATCATCTACTTTAAACTCCTTTCCACGAGCATATTTATCATGAAGGTACTTCATCTTGTCTTTGTACAAGGAAAAATTGGAGTAGGCATGGAAACGGAATTCATCAAGTTCATTGAGTTGCTCAACACGAAGATTTGCAGCAACATCCCATTCAAGGTTCAATTTCTTCAAAGCCCACATGGCCTTGTGTTCTAACTCCACCGGTAAATGGCAAGCTCTCTCAAACACCAACCGGTACGGAGACATACCAATCGGAGTCTTGTAAGCAGTTCGGTAAGCCCATAGAGCATCGTCCAACTTCTTAGACCAATCGGTCCTATTGGCATTGACTGTTTTAGACAAGATGCTCTTGATTTCCTTGTTAGAGACTTCAACTTGGCCACTCGCCTGAGGATGATAAGGAGTAGACACTTTGTGGTTGACACCATACTTAGCAAGCAAGGTGTCAAAAGCTCTATTGCAAAAATGCGATCCTCCATCACTTATAATTGCACGAGGAGTGCCAAACCTTGTAAAAATGCTCTTCCTTAGAAATGCAACCACACTCCTAGCTTCATTGTTGGGCAAAGCCACGGCCTCGACCTATTTTGAGACATAGTCAACCGCTACAAGAATGTAGGTGTTCCCGCATGAGCTTACAAATGGGCCCATGAAATCAATACTCCATACATCAAAGATATCCACTTCTAGAATGGTGTTGAGAGGCATCTCATCTTTCTTTGAAATACCGCCCGCTTTCTGACATTGGTCACACCTTTTTTACGAGATCACTTGCATCTTTATACAAAGTTGGCCAATAAAACCCACAACTAAAAACTTTCAAAGCTGTCCTCGCCCCTCCATGATGGCCACCATAGGGAGAGGAATGACAAGCCTCTAAGATATACTCGATTGCTCCTCCTCAAGGACACACCTTCGGATCACTCCATCGGTGCAAATCTTGAACAGGTATGGCTCATCTCAATAGAAGTCCAGACTATCTCGTTTGAGCTTCTTCCTTTGGTTGGAAGAGAGCTCACACGGGATGATGCCAGTCACAAGGAAATTAGCAACATCCGCAAACCATGGCATATCACTTATCGAGACAAAAAGTAGCTGCTCATCGGGAAATGCATCATTGATCTCTAGGCCATCACACGGCCTTCCTTCCTCCTCCAAGCGGGACAAGTGATCCGCCACTTGGTTTTCACTACCTTTCCGGTCCACAATTTCCAAATCAATTTCTTGAAGTAATAAGACCCATCGCATCAGTCTAGCTTTGGAGTCTTTCTTTGTCATCAAGTACCTAAGAGCTGCATGATCAGTGTGCACTATGACCTTGGCTCCCATAAGATATGGCCGAAATTTTTCCATTGCGAACACAATAGACAACAACTCTTTCTCAGTTACTGTGAGCACGTGATTTTTAACCTATATGAATTACTCCCATAATTTCAAAACAAAATAATTTCTTTTCATTATTTGCAATTTTGTGGATTTTTGTGGTATTTTCTGTTAGTTGTTTGCATTTGTCTGTGCATTTTTATTTTTTGTTTAAGTAATGAAAAATACAAAAAAAAAATGTGTTGCATGTGCATTTAGGGTTTAACTTTGCATTTTAAGAATTAATTAGTAATTGAGTTGTTTTTATAAAATGAAAAATCACAAAAATAGTTATCTTGCACCTTTTAATTTTAACTTTGACTTTGAGTAGTTTTTCTTTTAATTTGTTTTTAATTAATTGTGATAATTATTATTTAGGTTTAATTAATGTTTTTAGGTTAATTAGGATTTAATTTAGATTTTTATTTAATTTCAGAAAAAAAGAGAAGAAAAGGAATTTTGGAAAATTGAATTAAAAAGAGAAGAGAACAAAAGGTTTGAATTAAAGGTGTTGGGCTGTATTCAAGATCCAATCCCCAGGCCCACGATTTTTCCTCCCAAACCCGCCCATGTCCAACCCGTTACCCGGTCCAGCCCCATCCTCAGC
>NW_017696451.1:0-3267 GCF_001879085.1 Nicotiana attenuata
AAGGCCATCGACACCGATAAGTCGACCCAGCTCGACTGTGACAGCGAGTAACTCGACGATAGTTGAAGTTGCGCACACAGCTAAGACCATCAACAATATTAAAGGCCGGAAAGACAAGAATAACAGCAAAAGTATAACTTCCATTATCATCCAAAAATACATGTACAAAAGGACCTATTTACGTCTCCAAATACAGCAAAACAAAATGAATACAAGTCCTAAGGGGCTTCGCCATTCTGTTCACCGCCTCCCGTCGGATCGCCATCTCGTCCACCGCCGTCCTCGGCCTGATAGGCCGCAGAGATCCAAGAGCCGGATCCTAGACGGTTGACGTCTTCGGAGTTATAGCCCGCCCGGTCTGGGGAATCAGAACTATACCCACAAGTTTCACGGGCGACACGGACTATGCGCCGTTGCTCTTGAACCTCCGCCTCAGTAGCTCGACCCGCAGCTAAGAACTCCTCGAATACGACCAATCTGGCCTCGGCGTACACCCACATGTCATGCGCCTCACGATGCGCATCCTCATCAGGCCTTGGTGCAGCAGTCCGCTTGAGGACTTCAATCTCAGCCGCCTTGGCATCGAGTTCGGCGGTCATAGCGGCAACCTTGATCCGCAAATCAGCAGCTTCCGCCGCTACCCCACGGCCAACCTCCAACTCTTCTTCCTTAGACTGGAGAAGAGTCTCCAGCTCAATGTTTCGAGCCAGGGCGGTCATCAGCTGCTCATCGATCTGCTCCAACTCGGCCACCCTCCGTTTCAGCTGGGCCTCCGACTGCTCCAAACCCTCACGGAAAACCCGAAATTCCGGGTCCTGTTTGAGTAGGTCCACCAGCGCCTGATGCTTGACACGGCACCGCCGATATTTCTTTACCACCTTGTTAAAGGTGGCTGCCTTCCTTTGCGCTCGCCGCCCCCTCTCTATCTCCAATATGAGAGTCTAAAAAAGAGGAAAAGGAGGAAAGGCAAGTCAGTATGCATCAAAGTTTACTTTACGGTACATGAAGAAAATCGAAAAATACCTGCAAGGCCGCGCCGGCAACCCTCCGGGATAGTTCCCCGTCGCTAACCCCTTGTAGCGTTTCACGCTCAGCAGCCGCACATAGCAGGGTCATATCCGTTGCGGCCTGCTCGCTGTGTTGCAACAGGTTATACCCTCCTGGGATCAGAATTCGGCAGTTGGATCTACCTGCCGTCATCTCCACACGGGCCGGACCCCGCGTTAACGCATCTGCATCCGCCTGGGCGGCCTCAGGGCCCACCCTCTCGGCATCATCACCCGCTTCTCCAACGGCAGCCGACGAGCCGCTCTCCGGAATGCGTGGTTGGCTGGCATCGAGAACCGCCCCCCTTGGGGAGCCGACCTCCCGGAACGGATGGCATCTGCCATAAAAACTGGCCTTGACTCCCGATGGGGCTCGCTCGCCCCCTCGTCTTCTGAGGCTATCCCCTTGCCGGTTATCAACCGACGTCTTTTCCTTTCTGGCGGCTCCTCGCTCTCAGAAGTCTCCTCCACAGCCCGTGGGGATGGCATTGAAGGAGTCGCTCCCCTCGTGGACGCCGCCACAGGCAGCAGTTGAGGGACCTCCGCAGCACCCTCACTGGGCGAACCACAGGGTATGTATCCGACTTCGGAATTAGTCCCCGCCCCAGGTAAGGTGACGACGTTCTTTTTCTTCTTCTTAGGAGCACTCTGACCTGCCAACACGAATAAGTCAGGAAACGAGAACGTAGGGAATTCCTAAATCGTAGCCAAAGAATTACCTGACGGGCCGTACTGTTGAAGAAATGCAGCCCAGGTGCGGCATTCCTCCGCATAAGGTATTATTCTTTCCACCCATGATTTAATGTCATCAATGAACTGGGGTGGAGAAGCCCTCGCTGCGAATAAAAAAAAACTGGGGGGGGGGGGGGGGAGAAAAGCGAAGAAATCACAATGGCCGTATGGTCAAAAGCGCAAGCAGTCCTGAATTCTACGAGTAGAAATACTTACGTTCTGGATTCCATCTTTCCGGGAACCCTTCTGGATTTGACACCAGGTGCTCCGTCCTGATATAGAAATATTTACGCCAAAAACGGCGGTTGGGCTTATCATCGACTTTAACAACCAAGCCCCTTGTGCCACGACCTTTTACTGCAGCATGGTACCCCTCAGGTAACCAGGGCTGAATAACTGTAAGAGGTAGTGGACCGAGACGCTGCACTCAGCCCTGGCCGCATAAGTGGTCATAATACGGCACACCTTCAAGGTGTAAGGAGTGAGCTGGGCCGGACACACATTATAAAAACGACAAAGCTCTTCCATCAGAGGGTAGGTTGGAAGATTGTAACCGATCAAGAACGGGTACTCGTAGACGGGGCATTATCTTTGGCCTTTTTACTACTCTGTCCACGTTTTGTCATGATTATACTGCGTAAGACACGAAGCACTGACGATAGGAAGTGTGGTTTCAACAGAAGTGGGAGAGTCCCTCACGAAATAACGGTTACAGGAAAGAAAGGCAAACGAGTATATCAGAAAATGCTTTCCGAAGGCTTGAAAGTGGAATCAAATCGAACCTCTCTCCTACTTATAGGGATAAGTTGCGCAGGAATCGAAGAGTCATGATTCAAAACGTGCGCCGGAAACCAAAATGTCACATCATCCTCTGAACCGCCTCGGGGGCAAATATAATAATGATGCATACAGGCGATGACGTCATTCCAAAAAGGAAGCCGCGCGTCAGTGGCTCAACAACGTCATATATTTCACTTCATTCATATTGCCGCCCCGGGTCGAGGTCAAATTCTCCTAAGCCGAGGTTCACATTTCCGCCCATCGAAGACGCCCACCGAATGCGTCTCCAACGAGCGGAGGGACTAACTGTATAGGGTCAAATTTGACCCTCAGCATCTCTACGCCAGTGGGTACGCCCAGTGAGTGTACGCCAACTAACGTAGCGGGTACGACTCGGCCGTGGGGACAAAAGCGACATCGTTTAGGACTCAGTGTCTTCACTAGGGAGACGTTACCTGTCTTTGTAACTTTTTGATTCTTTCGAGGAGGGTCTCTTATTATATAAAGGAGACCCTCGCATTGTAAAAGGGGGCATCTGATCTAATACAACTCTCTCATTTTTCTGGCTTTCTCTCTCTATCTCTACTTCAAACGAACGTATCTTATTGAGTTCATACTGTCTCTTTGCAATACTAGATCTACAACAATATTATCATCTTTGCATCTCTAGGATTATTATATTTGATTACGATTTACCCTTTTCCTACTT
>NW_017696452.1:0-3267 GCF_001879085.1 Nicotiana attenuata
CCAAATAGACCTAAACTCCAAAAAGAAATACAGACTCGGAAGACAAACTTTTCTTTTTAGTAGAGAAAGAGTGCAGACGCAAAGACATTACGAATACATTAAAGCTCCTGGTGCCCGCGGGACATCATTCGGTCTCGCCGCGGGCCTATATGCAAGTTCCCTTTGAAGTCTGTCCAGGTCGTTCATTATCTGCTTTACAAATATCATCACTGATGCCAGGAAGGTGGTACGGGTCATGTTCTCGCACATTTGACATTTCCTAGTAATGGAATGAGCAACGGTTAAGATTCTCTCTCGGATTCTTCCTTTCTCTTGAAGCAACCGCCCTATCTGTTGGGCCCTGGCCTCCAAAGTCCGCTCAGCCGCCTGGCTTTGCTCCCGGAGTTGTTGCAGGTCCATTTCTAACTGTGCCAATGCCATGTAAGAATGTTCTCTTTCGATTTTGAATTCTTTTGCTTGTTTGATCATTCGGTTTTCTGTGGCAATGACCTTTTTCTTTAATCCTGTGACCTCATTATCATACTCTTCCTTTAACTGTTTAACCATGCGAGCCCGTTCTTCTGCATTTTTAGCCAATTGTTTCCGGACCCCAGCTAATTCCTTTTCTGCCTTGTTGCGGTCAAAACTGTAGTCGTTCACCTTTTGCCTTAGATTTGCTATAAGCTTTGCATCTTTGGCACTTCTAACAGGATTATCGGCCTCTAACTTCATTTTTTGGATTTGGGCTCGCAAGGCTTCATTCTCTTTGGCCAATTGTTTTTTCTCACCTTCATCAGCCGCGACTTGCAAGCTATTCTCAAATCGGAGGTCCTGGACCTGTTTTTCCAATGCTCCTATGCGGGCCCTATACTCATTTTCTTTAGTTAACCAATCCCACTGTTCTCGTGATGATTCAACAAATTCCTGGATGTGCGATCGTTTGGCCGGTCTTCCGAATGCAACGTCCCTTCTATACCAGGCCTGATAATCAGGCGACACTTCTCCTTTGGCTCGATCTCGAACACAAGTGTTTGCCGCCAAATATTGACATTTGCTCCAGACTTGGCGGACCATTGCTTCAGGAAACTGGCCATCAGGGCCAATCTCAACCACTTGTAAACTAAGATCATCATCCTTGGGTACTATCTGGCATCGCCCCAGCTGCCTCAACACTCGATATGGGGCGTAAGGCTGGATGCTTCTAAGCCCCATCAGAAGGAAATGTGGTCGGGCTGCCGGCATGTATACGATTTCATCAACGGGTAACCATCCCAGTTTCCACTCTATTTGTCTAGCAGTGAGGGACCGAAAATATGTTGTCCAACCCGTGACTCCTTCTGGCAATTCGGCCCCTTTAATCCTTGTGTAAAACTCTTCTATGCATGTTTTTTCTGGAGACCCGTAGCTCAAAAACTGAGGACGATGACACAGATGCTCGATCATCCACATTTGTAACAATAGACTGCACCCTTCGAAGAAAGCTTCCCCGGCCTTGCAAGCTGTAAGAGCACGGAAGATGTCGGCCAATATCATAGGTGCAAGTGTACTTTTGGCTTGAGTAATTAATGTGCTGACGACCCCAGCTATTTTTATGTCAATGTTCCCATCCTTCCTTGGAAATACTAAAAGCCCCAGGAAAACTACCATGAAGGCGAAACGTTGATGCTCCTCCCACTTCTGGCGGTTTCCTTTGCTACATATCTTACTTTCTGGGTTGTTGAACCCCCCGATATGGCCATATCGATGATATATGAAGCTCAGAGTACAAAAGCCACTTGCCAGATCTGTGTTATGGACGGTTCTGACTATCTTCAAAGAGTCTAGAAATCTGTGCACGGCTATAACTCTGGGGGCAATCAAGTATTTGTGCCTCAACAGAACCTCATCCTTTCCAATGTAGCCAGCTATTTCCTCTAATGTTGGGGTAAGCTCAAAGTCCGAAAAATGGAATACATTATGTGTTGGTTCCCAACATGTAACCAGTGCTCTAATAATATCTCCCCGAGGCACAATATCGAGCAAACCGGTAAGCCCTTTCAAATGTTTCTTGACTGCAGCTTGCCCTTCTCCGCCTAAATCATTCCACCACAGACGTAACTCCAAAGGGATTTTATGCATGATTGAAAATAATTCATTTTGAGTCGTGCTCATCCTGCACATTTATTAAGGTGATTTTAATCACTTGTTTTGACCTAAAAGAGAAAAATGGCACAATCTTTGTTCAAATTGCCAATTTAAGCAAACAGTCGGTATTGCGGATACGGCCTTTCAGCACTCCATAAAGAAGATTTTAAGGCTGTGCCTGCTAACCGTTAGAAAATGACTCAGGGTGGCTGTTCTTGCAAAAACAGCCTTCCGGCGCCCTTTTGGGGACATTCGGCTTATTTTAAACAAGAATGGCGACACCCGACTTATTCATGATGAAACTAAAAATTTTGGCGTTTTTTGGCTATTTTTGCAAAGGGGAGGTTGGACCCGATGAGGGTTGCCTACGTATCTCACACCCGGTGAGAATCAAACCAGCGTAGTTCGGGCAAATAAAATCTAACTATTTTTGAAAACAAGACTCTTTTTTTTTTATTGGTAAATACACTATTTCTGAAAGCAGGATTCTTTTTTTTTATAGAGGCAAATAAAACAAACTAATTGGAACATAAAACTCTTTTTGTTTTTCTTTTCCATTGGCAAATAAAAAAAATACTTTTCTTCTTTTTTTTTCTTTCATTTTTCTCGAAAATCCGGCGGAATTTCGGCACTACTTGGACATTGGTTTTTCTAATATAGGTAATTAACTCTCTACACTGCTATTTTCTCTTTTCTCTTGTTGTTTTACAATTTTTCCAGATATTCACAGCCGGTCAGCATGCGAGTCCAAACAGGTAAATGCACAAGTATGATGCATCAGGATGGTCCATTATTCCGGGTACACCTGTCCTAGACGGACTCAACCCCTGTGTTGAGTCCCCTAAGTCATATGCACGTGATGCAGATAAACGTCCTACTAGGGATCCGGCATGAAGTCAAGTTCTTCTAGGTACAAAACCTGGGTATGTGTTCTAGACTGTGTACTCGAGCGGACAACTCGAGTCGAGGAGGGGGCTACGTACCGGGAACCAAAGGGCCATCCGGCTTAGTAACTTGTCCGGCCTCTTTCTTATTTCAGGGTATTGACACTAACAGAATAGGGAGTCTCAACCAGTAAGCACATCCCCGGAGGTGAGAAGAGAAGGGTTTCGGCACANGCTTATATACAGTTCAGATAATATCAAAGCGGTAAAAAAGCAACAT
>NW_017696453.1:0-3267 GCF_001879085.1 Nicotiana attenuata
AGAGTCATGATCGATGACGGAAACGGCGCCTGTATTATCCACCCAAGGGTCCTCATTCAAATGGGACTCGAGGATGAGGTAATACCGCGCTGCATAACACTAACCGGTTTTAACAATGCAGTGGAACGGACGTCCGGAGAAATAGCACTGCCCGTCATAGCAGGAGGAGTCACGCTGGAAACAACTTTCCACGTGATGAACCAAGAAACGGCGTACAATGTCATCATAGGACGCCCATGGATACACACCATGCGAGCGGTCCCTTCAAGCCACTACCAAGTGATCAAATTTCCTACCCCATGGGGAGTATTCAGCATTCGAGGCGAGCCACGCACCGCACAAGAATGCTACAAAATAGCCCAAGACTGCGCCCACACCCAACAGCTAAAGGGGGCGAGCGCGGAGGCATAGCAATTAGCCGTGTCGGGGACTAAGGTCAACCCGACAACGGACGCCATCAAAGACCCCGACGTCGTGGAGGCCTGTAAAGCAACGGTCGAAGATCTCGACCCAGTCCAATTGGACGAAACCAATCTTACGAAGAAAGCCTATATCGGGCACGGTCTCGCCAACCCAAGTAAGTATTGTGAATTCTTAACTAACCATGCAGATTTGTTCGCCTTTTCCCATTCAGATATGCCGGGAATCCCGCGAGATATCGCCACCCACAAGCTGAATGTCGATCCACTACATCCGCCCGTGCGACAGAGGAGAAAATTCAACGCCGCTATCAATGAAGCGGTCAGTAAGGAAGTAGACGAATTACTGGCCAACGGCTCCATCAGAGAATCAAAGTACCCCCAGTGGGTCGCCAATGTTGTCATGGTCAAAAAGAAAAACGGGAAGTGGAGAATGTGTGTGGATTTCACTGATCTGAACAAAGCATGCCCAAAGGATTCATTCCCACTACCCCACATCGACCAACTGATCGACGCCACTGCAGGACATGAACTACTGAGCTTCCTAGACGCCTACTCCGGCTACAATCAAATCATGATGGCCGAGGAGGACCAAGAGAAGACAACTTTCATCACCCACCAAGGGACTTACTGCTACAAGGTAATGCCCTTCGGGCTCAAAAATGCAGGGGCTACGTATCAGAGGCTGGTCACCAAAATGTTCAAAGAGCAGCTCGGTAAGACTATGGAAGTCTATATCGACGACATGCTGGTAAAGTCGACAAGAAAAGAGGACCACATCGACCATCTGAAAGAAACCTTCTAGATTTTGAGAAGGTACGGGATGAAACTGAACCCCGAGAAATGCGCCTTCGGCGTGGCATCAGGAAAATTCTTAGGGTTTCTCGTATCACAACGAGGTATCGAAGTCAATCCAGATCAGATCAAGGCGATAGATGCGATACCCGAGGTACTGAACAGCAAAAAGCAGGTGCTAAAGCTGACGGGGCGAATAGCCGCCTTGTCTAGGTTCATCTCACGGTCCTCCGACAGATGCCATAAGTTTTTCAATGTGCTGAGAAAGGGCAATGGGTTACAGTGGAATGAGGAATGCGTCGAGGCCTTAAGGAAATTGAAAGCGTACCTATCTTCGCCGCCACTGCTAGCCAAAGCAAATCCAGGCGAGCCACTGCTGGTATATTTGGCCGTATCCGAGGTCGCCGTCAGCGCAGTCCTAGTTCGTGAAAACGAAGGTACACAATCTCCTATTTACTATATTAGCAAAACCTTAGTGGACGCCGAAACACGGTATCCACACCTTGAAAAATTAGCTTTGGCATTGGTCGTAGCTTCACGGAAGCTCCGACCCTATTTCCAATACCACCCCATAAAAGTAGTGACGACCTTCCCCTTGAGAAGTATCCTACACAAGCCTGAGTTATCAGGCAGACTCGCCAGATGGGCCATAGAGCTCAGTGAGCACGATATCTCATATCATCCAAGAAACGCCATCAAGTCGCAAGTACTTGCCGACTTCATAGCCGACTTCAGCGCAGAGATACTGCCAGAGGCGGAACTAGAGGCACGCCGTGCCCCCTCTAACGCCGACCTATGGACTGGGACTCGTTCTTGAGGTCCCCACGGGCGAAACAATTCGCCAGTCCATACGATGCCCCGAGATGATTAACAACGAAGCCGAGTACGAGGCTGTTATTGCAGGTTTAAAACTAGCCATCAAGTATGGAGCTCGACGACTCGTTCTCCATTGTGACTCTCAACTCGTGGTGAACCAGGTCACCGGGACTTACCAAATCAAGGAGCTGAGGTTGCAAAAATACCAGTCAGAAATCCACAGGTTAATGACCGAGTTCGACGAGTGCCGCTTCGAACAAGTTCCGAGAGCACGGAACGTTGAAGCAGACGGCCTAGCAAAATTGGCCGCAGCCACTAAAAACTTCAACAAAGAAAGCGTGGTCACCCTCCTCCATTCAGCCATTGATCACACTGAGGTACTCTCTTTAAATTTGACTTGGGACTGGCGCAACCAATTTGTATCCTATCTGCAGGATGGAACACTCCCCCTCGACAAAAAAGAAGCCAAGAAGCTCCGCGTACAGGCCGCCCGGTATTGCCTGATAAACCACGAGCTCTACAAAAGGACGTTTGGCGGACCCCTGGCAAAATGTCTAGGGCCGCAACAAACGCGGCCAGTGCTCGAAGAGTTACATGAAGGTCATTGCGGTGCCCATACGGGACACCGCGCCCTCGTGCGCTGCATAATACGGGCCGGCTATTATTGGCCCACTATGAAGAAAGACGCAGCGGAATATGTTCGCCGATGCGAACAATGCCAAAAGTATGCCCCCATGATACACCAACCAGGAGAACCACTCCACTCGGTCACTTCCCCATGGCCCTTCATCAAATGGGGAATGGACATAGTCGGTCCCCTACCAGCGGGACGAGGGAAGGTACGATTTCTATTAGTTTTAACTGACTATTTTTCCAAGTGGGTGGAAGCAGGAGCGTACGCCCAAATACGCGAACAAGAAGTGATCGCCTTCATATGGAAAAATATTATATGCCGCTTCGGCATCCCCAAAGAAATCAGTTGTGACAACGGACGACAGTTCATCGGTCAAAAAACGACCGAATTCTTCGAGAAATGGCGCATCAAGAGGATACTCTCCACGCCATATCACCCTGCCGCCAACGGCCAAGCAGAATTCTCCAACAAAACAATATTAAACATACTAAAGAAGAAACTCGAGGACGCCAAAGGGCTATGGCTGGAGCTGCTACCCGAAGTGTTGTGGGCACACAGGACCACACCCAAATCCAGCACGGGGGGAAAACATCGTACTCGCTG
>NW_017696454.1:0-3266 GCF_001879085.1 Nicotiana attenuata
CAGAAGCCCATGCCCACCGGCAAGCTAGCCAAGTGGCAGATCCTGCTGAGTGAATTTGACATTGTCTACGTGACTCAGAAAGCAATCAAAGGTCAGGCACTAGCGGATCACCTCGCTAAAAACCCCGTGGATGGAGAATACGAGCCTCTGAAGACGTATTTTCCTGATGAGAAGGTATCCTTCATAGGAGAGGACATTGCAGAATCCTATGACGGTTGGAGGATGTTTTTCGACGGAGCAGCAAATTTCAAGGGAGTTGGCATAGGAGCAGTCCTAGTATCAGAAACCGTCCAGCATTATTCGGTATCCGCCAAGCTCAGGTTCCCATGCACCAACAATATGGCTGAGTACGAAGCTTGCATCTTGGGGCTCAAGATGGCCATTGACATGAACGTCCAAGAGTTGCTAGTGATCGGAGATTCGGATTTTCTTATACATCAGGTCCGAGAAGAATGGGCGACCAAGAACTCTAAGATACTCCCGTATTTGCATCATGTACAGGAGTTGAGAAAGAGGTTCATAAAGACAGAGTTCCGGCATGTTCCTAGAGTCCAGAATGAGTTTGCCGATGCATTGGCCACTCAATCATCCATGATTCAGCATCCAGATAAGAACTTCATAGACCCTATTCCAGTAAAGATTCATGATTAGCCAGCTTACTGTGCTCATGTCGAGGAAGAAGCAGACGGAAAGACTTGATTTCACGACATCAAGGAATTTTTGGCCGAAGGAAAATATCCAGAGCATGCAAATGCTATTCAGAAGCGCACTCTGCGAAGATTATCCATCAATTTTTTCCACAGCGGAGGAATCCTGTATAGGAGAAATCCTGATTTGGGATTGCTAAGGTGTGTTGACGCAAAGGAAGCATCCAAACTGCTAGAGGAAATTCATACTGGGACCTGTGGTCCACATATGAACGGTTTTGTCTTAGCCAAGAAGATACTCCGGGCAGGATATTTCTGGATGACTATGGAAACGGACTGCATCTAGTATGATCGAAAGTGCCACCGCTGTCAGATCCATGTAGACATGATAAAAGTTCCTCCAAATGAGCTTAATGCAACAAGCTCGCCATGGCCATTCGCCGCATGGGGAATGGATGTTATCGAACCAATCGAACCTGCCGCATCAAATGGGCACAGGTTTATCCTAGTAGCAATTGATTATTTCACTAAATGGGTTGAAGCAGCATCTTACAGAGCAGTGACCAAGAAAGTCCTGGCAGACTTTGTCCGTGACCGTATCATTTGTCGATTCGGGAGCCCAGAATCAGTCATTACTGACAACTGTTCCAACCTCAACAATGATTTGATGAAAGCTATGTGCGAAGCCTTCAAAATCAAACACAAGAATTCCACAGCCTACAGGCCTCAGATGAACGGAGCTGTAGAAGCCGCCAATAAGAACATCAAGAAGATATTGAGAAAGATGGTAGAAAAGAATAAGCAGTGGCATGAGAAGCTGTCATTTGCTTTGTTAGGGTATCACACCACAGTCCGCACATCGACTGGTGCAACTCCCTATATGCTGGTTTATGGCACGGAAGCGGTCATCCCCGCCGTGGTAGAAATTCCATCCCTGAGAATCATACAGGAAGCAGAAATCGACGATGCAGAATGGGTAAAGAGTCGTCACGAACAGTTAGCTCTCATAGATGGAAAGAGAATGAATGCGGTTTGCCATGGTCAACTTTACCAAAATAGAATGACCAGAGCCTTCAACAAGAGAGTCAGACCAAGACGGTTTACACCAGGGTAGCTGGTGTTGAAGAAGATTTTTCCACATCAAGATGAAGCCAAAGGGAAGTTCTCCCCTAATTGGCAAGGTCCATACATGGTTCATCGGGTTCTGACAGGAGGAGCCCTCATACTTGCAGAAATGGACGGAGAAGTTTGGCCAAAACCAATAAATTCAGATGCAGTCAAGTGATACTATGTGTAACCATTTATGATTTCCTTATGTAATTTGAACTACGTCTGACCTGATTCCCGTTTAAGAGGGGATACGTAGGCAACCTTATGGGTTCGATCACAATTCAAAAAAATTTTCATTTCCCCCCGCAATTGGAAACTGGGGCAGAATTTTGAGGACGACCCTCAAAATTCTGAAGTAACTTCAGTCGATCATTGCAAGCAGCCGTTAGAAGCAGCAACCCACTAAGCTGGGGCAGAATTTTTAGGAGGACCCTCAAAATTCTGTAGCAAGAAAGGTCGCAATGTTTTGAACCACGTCGCGGTCGTTGGTTCATTTAAAGCTATTTTTTAAATATATGTACATATATCATACCTTTAACAAAACTCATGCATGCCTGTTATCAAAATCGCTTTGTTTGACAATGCTGCCCCGAGGGTACCTACAGTATCACCATAAACAGAGCCGAGCCAGTCAAGCGAAGCCAGCAGGAACGCGAACTAACCGATCCCTTTACAAAACTCACGTTTTTTCTTTAGATGTAGGTACCCAAGTCACAAATCAGCAAATCCATTTATACACTCGTACTTTTAGGAATATAACTCTCGAAATTATCGCTTCACAACCACTATCCATACACGATATCCCCAGCAGCTACAATATCGCAATCAACAACCAGCTATCCGCTATCAGCTAAGAATCTTTTACTACTATTCGTCTCTCATCTTCTGCATAAGGCTACTATTCTGCCTTCCGAGACTAAGCTCTGTCTCCATAATTGCATAAGGCTACTATTCTGCCTTCCGAGGTTAAGATCTACCTCCATTCGCATTTTTTGCATTGCATAAGGCTACTATTCTGCCTTTCGAGACTAAGCTCTGTCTCCATAATTGCATAAGGCTACTATTCTTCCTTCCGAGGTTAAGCTCTACCTCCACTTGCATTTCTCTGCATTGCATAATGGCTATCATTCTGCCTTCCGAGACTAAGCTCTGTCTCTATAATTGCATAAGGCTACTATTCTGCCTTCCGAGGTTAAGCTCTACCTCCATTTGCATTTTCTGCATTGCATAAGGCTACTATTCTGCCTTCCGAGGTTAAGCTCTACCTCCATCTGCGCTTCTTGCATTGCATAAGGCTATTGTTATGCCTTCCGAGGTTAAGCTCTACCTCTATAATTGCACCTGCTGAAAGATTGCCATTTATATTTACACTTTACATCGGCTGAAATATCGCCATTTCGTTTAAACCTCGCATCGACTGAAATATCGCCACTTTTATTTACATCTGCATGGCTGAAATACCGCCTCCTCTATTTAAATCCTGCATGGCTGAAATACCGCACCTTTGTT
>NW_017696455.1:0-3266 GCF_001879085.1 Nicotiana attenuata
CGAGATATATGAAATGGGATCGAGTTGCACGCCTGCAACGAGATATATGAAATGGGATCGGGTTGCACGCCTGCAACGAGTTATATGAAATGGGAGCGGGTTGCACGCCTGCAACGAGATATGTGAAATGGGAGCGGGTTGCACGCCTGCAACGAGATATATAAAATGGGATCGGGTTGCACGCCTGCAACAACATATGAAATGAAAGTGAAATTCTGTGTTTGTTTTCCTTATCCTTGTTAGTAATTAGATTTTGGTGCCGTGCACTTTCTGTTTGCTATGTTTATTTGTTGTTACCAATTCAAGTGTTTTAACTGTTCGGATTCCTTTACCGATGTGATTCTTTGTGAAGGAACCCCATCATATTTTCAATACATTGCCGTATTTATATACATATTTTTCAATACTTCAAATTTCAATAATTGTTTCATCTTCAATTTATTTAGTTGCTCAATTAAATTTCCTTAAACCGTCTGAGGTTGTATTTTACTTAAAAATGGAATTTCTACTAAGATAGTTTATTAAATTTCTTGTTAAAGGTAATATTTCATTCGATGTTGTACTTTAATTGAAAATGGTACTTTCTTTATTTAAATGATTTCTAAAAATAACTTCATCTTTTCTTGCTGAGTTCCTAATTGGTTTAGAAGCTGTACTCCACTTAGGTTATGTAAATCAGACTTCTTAAACATCTTAATTGTATTGGTTACAGACCCTATGAACCGAGTAACATGAGAACGTTGTTGTGTAAAGTGAGATAGAAATATGTGGGCACGAGGTGTCCGGTGTGCTAAAAGTTTGGTAATTGAGGTTATGATATGAGACATCGAGTTTGAGATTGTTGAAATTGTGCATCAGAAGCGATATGACTTATTGAGCTGGCATCGCCTTCCTTGTTTGAGTACATTTTTCTTTACTTGTCTGTGTTCCAGCTATGTTGGTGATAATTTATCTGGTTATCTTTGTTTCCACCCATGTTTCTCTTTATTGTTTCTACTGATTGTAGTTTGTTCTTTCCCTACTGTTGATATTACTATGTCATTTTTAGATTGATAGTTTATTATCAAATCCTTTTCAATTTATTTGATCAGTAGGTGTCTGGACTGTTCCTTGTCACAACCCCACCGAGGTTAGTCTTGATACTTACTGGGCACCGCCGTGGTGTGCTCTTACTACACTTCTGTATATTTTTTGTGTACAGATCCAGGTATTTGATCGATAGTAGTTGTGCGGGTCGTTGCGGTGGAGACTCAAGGTAAACCTGCTATAGCGTTCGCAGGCCTCGGAGTCACCTTCATTTGTACTTATTCCCATTTGTTCCTTTTGTTTCGGAGCAGTGATGTATTTATTTTGTATAACTACTCTTAGAAAGGCTTGTAACTTGTACCACCGGTTTTGGGAATTGTAAATTGTTAAGAATTATTTAGATTAAAGTTAGCAAATATAAATGTTATCTCAGTTAATGTTAGGCTTACCTAGTTTAGAGACCTGGTGCCATCACGACTCCTTCAGAGCGATTTTTGGGTCGTGACAAGTTGGTATCAGAGCTCTAGGTTCATAGGTGCTACGAGTCATAAGCAAGTTTAGTAGAGTCTTGCGGATCGGTACAGAGACGTCTGTACTTATCTTCGAGAGGCTACAGAATTGTTAGGAAATTCCACTTATTTCCTTCCTTATCGTGCGATATTGATTCAGCTCGAAGTGTATAACTTATGTTCCTTTACATCCACTCGTGTATAATATTACGCTCTCAGTGTCCGCTATGCGCCAGTGGTTCATGATACTACAGGCAGGCCACGAAGGAGTCAAGGATGCTCAGGCACTGTCTCAACGAGTCATCCAGACTGAAGATACATCAGTATGGAGAGGCTATTCAGTTGTTCATATGGAGGCGCAGCGGTTCCCGGCATCTGATTGACGAGTGCGGGCCTGGAAAGGTTTATTTGGTTGACTAGTCGTCGTGATTGTGGCAAGGTCACGAGGTGGGTGTTGATTGGGAATAGTTGGTGGTATTGGAGTACCTTGTGATTTGTGTTGTACGAGCTATGAAGGTTAGTTTTGCGGATCATCAGACGTTTTTTTCTATGGCTTTGCGCCAAGTGGAGGAGTCCATCAGCGGCATTCAGATTGCATAGTCAGACTTGCTTCAGTTTCGACCTGAGGTATATATGTGTGTCTTGTTGGTAGGTTCCCGGAATTTGAATATGGCTAAGGTCTGAGATCTTGCACGGGACGATGTTGGGACTATGATTGGTATTATTGCATATCAACTATCCGAAGAAATAGGTCAGCTTTGTGGTGTTGGGTCAACATAGCGATGAAGTGATTGGTCCTTTGAATAGGAATTCTCTACTGGTATTTGTGGAAGCACTCTTGGATTGGACGGTTTGAGTGACTGGGTTGAGTTGGGGAGGTGCAGTCCTGATGGCTTATTTACGTGCGGGCGGATCTCGGAGGGTTCTCGATGGTTTTACTACGGCTTGATTTGGGTGTCTACTATGGGCGTAAGGAATATGTGGTACATTGTGGCTTTCTCCTGAATAGGCATCAGAAATTAATGGGGTGTTGACATTGTTGGCTATCATATGTGAAGAGTGTGCATTTCGGAAAGGACCTTGATTTTGGTTTGCAGTGTGTGGCCGGTAGCATGGTAATTACTAGGTTTTGATGCTTTCGAGGTTCATGTTTTGTTACGCAGAAACTCTATATGAGTGCTTCAGCAGAATGATAGGGTGTAAGTGTTATATCAGCCATTTGATTTGCATAGTGGAGTTTGAGTATGGACGTTTTGGTATTCCTGAGGTTTTGGGCTAGATGCCCTCATATATGGACCATTTCCTACTGGTGGGTTGTGAAGAAACATTGAGGATGAGGTAATTAATAGCATGCATGATTGATAGGTCGCTGTGGATTTTTGGAAAGGATATTTACCTATATGGAAATAATCAGGATTTGGGTTGGGGGGCTATTTGAAAGCTCAATGAGAATATGTATCTTGTATCAGATCAAGTTTGTGTGCTCCTGTGAGATTGTCATTATGGTTATGTTACCGGGCAGAATGGATATTATTTGTTCCCCTAGCCTATGTTATGTGCTACTCTTTTATGTTGTGTTAGGCGGTGAGGTTGTATGATTATTCCCCCCGCATGTTGTAATTCTGTTCAGGCCTTATGGCGATGCGGGCATGATAGCCCTCGTGATGTTGATTTGTTCATTGCATCTTAGTTGTGCTTGTTTCTTTCATGTTCTAGCACTTTTATTCATTG
>NW_017696456.1:0-3265 GCF_001879085.1 Nicotiana attenuata
ATGTAGGTTAAATGTAGTTAATTTGTAGTTTTTATAAAATTTTGCAGACAATTTGCAGATTAATTGTGGATGTCACATTTCTACAATTTGCTCTTCATCTACAAAATTTTTACAAAAAACTACAAATATTTACCTAGTTTTTTGGGTGATTATATTTTTTTCAAAGTTGAAGTGTTTGGCCAAGGTTTTAGAAGAAAAATTTTTTTTTTGAGGAGAAGCAGAAGCAATTTTGGAACTGAAAAAATAGCTTTCCGAAAAATAATTAGAAATAGTTTTTAAAAGCCTGCCCAAATACTAATTGATGGTCAAAATGCTTTTCAAATTAATTAATTAAAAAATAATTATTTTTCACCTAAAGTACTTTTAATAAAAATACTTCAAAAAAAAAAAAACTGATTTCGATCGACATGATAAAGTAATTAAAAATCAATAACAAAATAAGCCAAATGAAAGTGCAAAACAGAAAAGAAGAAGAAAATAGATCAACGAAATCTGAGTCTTTGACTTTCTTCAATCCCGTTTCATTCTCTCCTCTGTTTGTCATCTCAAAGATTCAACTCAACTTCTTCCCTAAAACAAAGAACGTGGAGGGGTATGGGGATGAGGGGTTAGGAGAGAGAAAGTGAGGATTAGTACTTAGTACTGTCAAATAACGGAAGTGCTTAATTTAAGGAGTATAAAATATCACATTAATTATAACCTTAATTAGATATGGTATATAAATGGTAATTTGGTATGCTAAATGTAATTAAGTGAAACCTTAAACATGTAGGGTAAAAAGGTTTTATAAGTGGGATAGAAATTGCTTTTAAAGAATGAAGTAAACGAAGCTGGCATTTTGGACGTGCTTTTTTCCCTGTTCGGGCAGGTATTGCAAATCTTTTCTACTTGGAAGCACTACTGTTTCGGAGAAAAGTTTAGGTTTGTGTTATAAAATATCAAAAAATAAATAATAATCTAGATATAATATAAACTCAAGACTTCACTTTAGGGAATTCAATGGGTTTTTTGTTGTTATTGTAATAGTCTAGATGTAATATAAACTCAAGGTGTCGGCACATACGTGGTACAAGATTGGGGCATCGACTCAATTTTGAAACCCATTTTAGAAGGTAGATAAATCAGTTTTCGAGGGTGTCCAAATATTTTTTTAATTGTACTTGCAATTCATCATGCTAATTGCTTGCTCACTTAATGCTTGATTTTTTTTTTTTTTTTGGCAAGTTGAAGTTTGACGAGAGTGTTGGAATCAAGATAACAAGGCATTATGTAGAAGCTAACAATGTAAGCTTTTGGCGAAAGATAAATCAAACGACAAAAAGATTATACTAAAAGAGGCAACTAAAAGAGGCATAATATATCAAACCATTTTGGTCGATTGACCTACATCAATTTACTAATATAAAAGAAAAAGAAACTATCGAGAGATAAATTCTCCCTCTAGATAAGACTCTTTTAATAACTACATTGTGATATTATTGTTATTGTGAGAAGTAGAGATCTTCACTTTATAGATATCCAAGACTTTTTCTTCAAGAAAAGGATAAGGCATATAAAGGAGATTTATTCCTTTTAGAGTTCTTTTTCCCTTCCTTTAAGAAAGAGAATTCTAATATATTAGAAATTTAGGGCAAAATCCTAACAATTCTCCCATTGCCTAAATTTTCTGAGGTGATCGTCCCAGAGAGATGGTTCAAGGAGGTGGGGCCCAGCCCTGGTGTTATGCTCTTCCAGCTAGGCCAGAGGCTGAGTCTTCAGATGCAGTCATTACAGGTACTATTCTGGTCTGTGATAGGGATGCTTCAGTGCTATTTGACCCTGGGTCTACGTATTCATATGTGTCGTCCTATTTTGCACCCTACTTGGCTATACCTAGTGATGCTTTGGGTATTATTGTTTATGTATCTACACCGGTGGGTAATTCTATAGTGGTCGACCGAGTTCATCGTTCCTGTGTGGTAGTGTTTGAGGGTCTTGAGACCCGTGTTGATTTATTGCTCTTAGACATGGTGGATTTCGACGTTATATTAGGGATGGATTGGTTGTCCCCGTATCATGCTATCTTGGATTGTCACGCCAAGACCGTGACCTTGGCTTTGCCGGATTTGCCCCGATTGGAGTGGAGAGGGACCCCGGGTCACGCCACCCGCAGTGTTATTTCATATGTGAAGGCTCGACGTATGGTCGAGAAGGGGTGTTTAGCTTATCTGGCGTATGTTCGCGATTCCAGCACAGAGGTCCCTTCTATTGATTCTGTTCCTATTGTTCAGGAGTTCCCCGAGGTTTTCCCTTCAGACCTGCCAGGTATGCCGCCCGACAGGGATATTAATTTCTGTATCGATCTGGCTCCAGGCACTCAGCCCATTTCCATTCCGCTGTATCGCATGGCCCCGCCAGAGTTGAAGGAGTTAAAGCACCTCAGTTGCAGGATTTGCTAGAGAAGGGTTTTATCAGACCCAGTGTTTCTCCTTGGGGTGGGCCGGTGTTATTTGTGAAGAAAAAGGATGGTGCAATGAGGATGTGCATTGATTACCGGCAATTGAACAAAGTGAAGATAAAGAACAAGTATCCACTGCCGAGGATTGATGATTTGTTTGACCAGCTTCAGGGTGCAAAGGTGTTTTCAAAGATAGACTTGAGATCTGGCTACCATCAGCTGAGGATTAGGGCGTCTGATGTCCCTAAGACAGCATTCCGCACTCGGTATGGGCATTATGAGTTTTTGGTCATGTCATTTGGGTTGACCAATGCCCCAGCAACATTTATGGAGTTGATGAACCGAGTGTTCAGACCTTACTTGGACCTGTTCGTGATAGTCTTTATTGATGATATTCTGGTGTACTCCCGCAGCCAGGGGGAGCACGAGCAGCACCTTAGAGTGGTTCTTCAGACTCTGAAGGATAGTCAGTTATATGCTAAGTTCTCGAAGAGTGAGTTCTGGTTGAGTTCGGTTGCATTTCTGGGTCACGTTGTATCAGTAGAGGGTATTCAGGTGGACCCGAAAAAGATAGAGGCGGTCAAGAACTGGCCTCGACCAGCATCAGCTACAGAGATTCGGAGTTTCTTGGGGTTAGCAGGCTACTATCGTCGGTTCGTGAAGGGGTTTTCATCTATTGCAGCCCCGATGACCAGATTGACCTAGAAGGGTGCCCAGTTTAGATGGTCAGATGAGTGTGAGGCGAGCTTTCAGAAGCTCAAGGCAGCTCTGACTACGGCACCGGTATTGGTTTTGCCCACAGGTTCAGGGCCTTATACAGTCTATTGT
>NW_017696457.1:0-3265 GCF_001879085.1 Nicotiana attenuata
ATGTTGTATCCTTCTTCATTCAAGAAGCTCCTTCCCGTTATATCAAATCTCCCGCCGCATAATAGCTCATACTTCTAATTAAATTCGTAGGCCCCAAATCACCAATCACCAATATTCTCAAGTCACTCCAAACTCTCCTTAAGGTACGTGGTCATCCCACTGCAAAGCCCATATGCAACTCCGCCACTCTCCCACTTTGGCGGAACTCATCCCTTTAATCGACTACTCGGCCCTTGGCCGCTTATACTCGGACTCCTAGAAATTTTAGCCACCGCCCGACACTTCCCACGTGTCTTTCCTCATCCTTTGCTGCTCAGCCGCTACCTTAAATAGAGTCTATCTTCGTGGCATTTGAACCCACAATTGTTGTTGACTTTAAACCTTTCCGAAGGTCATCTTCCTCGAGTAGCACGCGTCCTCACCATCCATGAGAGAATAGAAGGCAGAAGTTTAGGATTGTGATGTCAAAAATCTCGCACGACAGGGAATCAAATAAAGTGAAATTTTCCTAACGGTTACATAGCCTCTCGTAGATAAGTACAGACGTCTCCGTACCGATCAGCGAGACTCTAATAAACCAGCCTGTGTTCCGTGACTCCTATGAACCTAGAGCTTTGATACCAACTTGTCACGACCCTAGTTCACCCTCCATGAACATGTCGTGATGGCACCTAGTTCCTACAACTAGGTAAGCCTAACAATGCGGAAATAACAACCTAACTTGCGAAATGGTTAAATAAAGCTAGACATATTAAAATAGTAACTGCATATAAGGCCGCTCGGCCTATACAACTCAAAAGAAATACGGAAGTCTACAACTCAATCCCAAAACCCGAGAACTCACGGGAACCACAGGCTAATAGAAATACTGTAAATGCTCTAATCTCCAGAATGTCTACATCAAAAGTATGATAGAATCTAGACACTACAGATAGAATAAGGAAGGAGACTCTTCGGTCTGCGGACGCTGTAGATATACCTCGAAGTCTCCGTAGCTCTCCTCGCCTCAAGGATAGTGCGCCTGAGTAGAGGTACCTGGATCTGCACATGAAAAACATGCGCAGGAAGGGAATGAGTACACCACTGCGGTACTCAGTAAGTGCCAAGCCTAACCTCGGTTGGGTAGTGACGAGGAAGGTCGGGGCCCTACTGAGATAAAAATATAATAATAAATTAACAGTATGAAAAACTGACAATAATAATGAGTACAGCAGTGAGATAAGACGGGTTAAACAAGGCAATACCAAATACACAAAGAACGGAACAACACAGAATAAGTACAGCTCAATACCAATGGTAACAATGAGGATCTCCCAGGATACCGTCCTGCAGTCCTTTTCTCAACTATCCAGTGGATCTCCCGGGATGCCTCCCCGTAGTCCATCATATGTGTATATCCGAAGGATCTCCGGGGATACCGTCCCGTAGTCCAGCTATCAACGTGCAGGGGGATCTATCGGAATCTAACCCGCAGTCCCAAAGTAAATGTACAGGGGGATCTATCGGGAATCTAACCCGCAGTCCCAAAGTAAATGTGCAGGGGGATCTATCGGGAATCGAACCCGCAGTCCCAAAGTAAATGTGCAGGGGGATCTATCGGGAATCGAACCCGCAATCCCAAAGTAAACAAACAAGGGGGGAGCTACCGGAATTCACATCCGTAGTCCCAATGTAAATGCGCAACCACAACCAGAAGATATTCAGAAATGAAGTACAAAAGGAAAACATCAGGTAGTACTAGCCTAGCATGCTTCACGTAGTACAGTCAAGGCAACTTAAACAATTAGGCAAGTTAAATCAACTAAACATGCTTTTCTAATCTAACACAGGTTATACCTGCAAGTAAAACAAGGCAAATATGAAGGAAACTCAGTCTCAACATCTTAAGTAAAAACCGGGGTTTTCAACAATTAGCTCAAGTAAGCGCTCGTCACCTCACGTACAAGGCACTCAATTACCACATATCAAATCCTAAGGGGAAAGGTCCCCCACACAAGGTTAGACAAGCCACTTACCTCGAACCGGCTCAATATCAACTAAAACTCACGCTCTTGCCACGAGTATCCGACTCCAAATGGCTCAAATCTATTCAATTCAATTACACATTGTAAATAACATCGCAAACACCTGGTTTTGCTAATAAATTCAAAGCTACGGCGTAAAATTAGGTGAAATGACCAAAATGCCCTCCAGGCCAACGCCCCGGTATCGAATAATTTTCACATTTTCAGAACCCTCGTACTCTCACGAGTCTAACCATATAAAAATCTCCCAAATCGGAGGTCAAATGCTCCCTCAAAACTCCATAATTTAGCCAATGAAGTTTTACCCCAAATTATCCAATTTTGATCCTAAATTCGAATTCCAATGATACATTTAACTATATAATGATGAAATATAACTAGAAGGGATTAAGGAAACGTTACCCAATAGTCTTCTCTTCAAAACCCACTCAAAATCGCCCTTACCCGAGTTCTCAATTGATTTTGTAACTTATGAACTCAAACCCTCGAAATTTCTATTTCTGCCCAGGGATTTCCGCTTCTGCGGACAAGGGACCGCATCTGCGGTCCCGCTTATGCGGAACAAATGCCGCTTCTGCGGCTATTAACTAAAATCCAGGGGTTCCGCTTCTGCGATCTTAAACCGCACCTGCGGTAGCCGCTTCTGCGAAATACTTACCGCTTCTGCGGTTTCTCACCAATGACCCAGGGCCGCATCTGCGACTTATACCTCGCAGGTGCGTA
The DNA here is from genome assembly GCF_001879085.1 of Nicotiana attenuata. Lineage (NCBI taxonomy): Eukaryota > Viridiplantae > Streptophyta > Magnoliopsida > Solanales > Solanaceae > Nicotiana > Nicotiana attenuata. The sequence goes on from NW_017696457.1 coordinate 2,748, forward strand.
ACCGCTTCTGCGGTCAAACTTCCGCACCTGCGGAAACTGAAGGGAGCCCAAATTCCGCTCCTGCGATGGGATGGCCGCTTATGCGGCTCCGCTTCTGCGGTTCCCAAGCCGCAGAAGCGAAAATACCAGAAGAGAGAAAAAAAACCAGCTGCTGCAACACTTCAAAAATTCTTCCGTTAACCACCCGAAATCATCCCGAGGCCCCCGGGACCTCAACCAAAAGCACCAATACCACCTAATACCTTATTCAAACTTGCACCAATCCTTAAAACACCTAAAACAACACCGGAAACCCGATTAAATCAAAGATTCAAGCCTAAGAACTACAAGTTTCCTCCAAATACGCTTTCGATCAAAAACCTAACCAAAACACGTCCGAATGACCTGAAATTTTGCACACACATCCCAAATGACATGACGGAGCTACTGCAACTTCCGGAATTCCAATCCGACCGTCGGATCAAAAACTCACTATCGGACCGGAACTTCAAAAATTCAAACTTCGGCATTTCAAGCCT
>NW_017696458.1:0-3265 GCF_001879085.1 Nicotiana attenuata
GGGGGGGGGGGGGGTTAGGTATGCTTAAGTTGCCTAATCATTTGGGATTTTGTCAGCTCAAATTGCTTCATCTTTTGGAGGTTGAGTTATCGAACGAGCATTTGATGAGTTGCTTGTTCTCAACATGTCCTCTTCTTGAAAAACTAATACTAGGAGATTGTACTTTTGGAACTATGACTGTGCTTGATATTGCTTCGACATCCCTGGTTTATGTATATTTAGTAAACTATAGGGGACTAAGTTACAGCAATTGTAATGTCAAAATTTCTTGCCCAAATCTCAAAGTCTTGAAATATGGTGCTCTAATGGCAAATGATATAATTATAGAGAATCTCTTCTCTATAGAAGTTGTTCACGTCTACTTTTTCGATGTGGATGACACCTTAAAGGAAATTGGCATGCTTACATATAACATGATCAAGAATGTTCCTTCTACGTCAGCTTTGAAATTATGCATGGTTTCTGTTCGGGGTGTATATCAGATGGCTCATGAAATAAGTAGCTCTCCGGTCATGTTTTATAAGCTCAAGTCCTTAAAATTGACAGTAGGAACAAATGAAGCTTGCATGCAAGCTATGATATTATTGCTCAAGCATTCTCCTAATTTGGAGATTCTTAATTTGTTTTCGGATGAGAATTTTGGCTGGGATGAGAACTGGAAGCTGCATGACCCTAGTGAAAGCATCGTGTGCTTGGAATCTCATCTAAAGTTGATTCAGTTGACTGGTTTTAAATATGAAGAAAATGAGATGGAGCTACTAAGGTTTTTCCTGAAGAATGCACGAGTATTGGAAAAATTGATAGTTGTTTGGGCCGACTTTGCTTGCATATCAAAAAAGGCATCAGAGGTGGTTTTGAAGTATCCCAAAACTTCTTCCCATGCTGTTGTGACATTTCTTGATGTCAACCCCAAACCAAAAATATTTTACCGGCACAATATAATTTAAAAGAGGTTTTGATTGTCAGAAGTATCTATGAGCTGGGGAAGGAAGGTCAATTCAAAGTAAAGTATTGCTATAGGAGTGCTTGTTAAATCTTTTTTACTTGGTGGAAAACTATGTAACAGAAATAGCCTTTCTTTATTCTGGAACTTTATCAGCTCCTTAAACTTTTGTTAGGATATGAGTCAATGTACAGGAGCTAATCCCATTTTTTATATCTTGAATGTATCTGTTGGATTTTGCTTCAGTGAAGTAGATTGTAGGAGGAGACATATGATACCTGAAGTTTGTTTATGATTTTTTACAGACTGTTTTGCCTTTTAACAAGCATAGTATTTCACTCTTGTCAAATAAATAAGTGAATCACGTCATGCCCAACCCGCTCAAAGTTTACTTGGGTCAAATAACAGGTCATAAGCCTACCCGTCCAACATTGAGCTAACTTGCCCTCTTTTATTTTGTTTTGTTGAAAAAGAAGAAGTGAAAGCTAATGTATTCTTTTTAATTATTAGCTTAAATTCTTCCAAATTTACAAGATTACCAATCTTCATATTTGATTTTGTATGTGTGAGTTTGAGATGCATTCTAAACCCTCAGGGTAACACTATTTAACCTGTTTCGACCCAATAATTTTTCCGGTCACTGTGGACCCATATACACTATATGAAACTATATTACCCTCTCTACTTAAGTTTTACTATAATTACATTTTATATACCTAATTACTATTTAGGTACATTTTAAGGAAATTGATGATAATAGTTAGTGTCCTAAAATTACTCTAACATATCTTCCACTCCCCCACGTTTCTCTCTCCACATCTCACCCCCCTCCCCCACGTATCTTGCACAAGCGAGCAGCAATTCCACCATTGACAACCATTAAAAAGCTTTGAAGCTTTGAATTCGAATTTGGGTTTTCAAAAGACATTGTTTGTTTGAATTGGATGTTGTTGCAAAGAATTGAGAATTGTCTCTACGTCTCTCTCTATCTCTCAATCTCAAATTTCAATAATGTAAAGCAAAGAAAAAGAGAGCAGCAATTCCACCATTGACAGCCATTAAAAAGCTTTGAAGCTTTGAATTCGAATTTGGGTTTTCAAAAATCATTATTTGTTTGGATTAGGTGTTGTTGCAAATAATTGGGAATATGGTTTGGAGTTTATATCTCAATTTTGAGGGGTTTTGGTGAAGATTAGACTTGGTTTTGGCTGAATTTCAGATTGAAACTCGAAGAAGAAGAAGAAAAAGACATGACATACATTATACTACAGAAATTATAGTAAAATTGTAGAAAAATTGTATTCTGTTGCTTATTTATTTTTATTTTATTCATTTAACTATTGTATGAAAGTTGAACAACATTGTATAAAAATTATATTTAAGTTGTATGATATTGTAGTTGTATATAACTGAGTAGAAATAATGTATGAAAATTGTAGATAAGTTGTATAATATATAATTAGTTGTATGAAATTTATTTTTACTATGTATAAATCAGATACAAAATATACAAAAGACATATTGTATAAAATTTATATTTAAGTTGTATGTTATTGTAGTTGTATATAACTGGGTAGAAATAATGTATGAAAGTTGTAGATAAGTTGTATAATATATAATTAGTTGTATGAAATTTGTTTCTACTATGTATAAATCAGATACAAAATATACAAAAGACATATTGTACAAAATTTACATAAAAATTGAATTTAAGTTGTATGATATTGTAGTTGTATTTAACTGGGCAGAAAAAATGTATAAGTTGTAGATAAATTGTATAATATATAATTAGTTGTATAAAATTTATTTTTACTATGTATAAAGCAGATACAAAATATACAAAAGACATATTGCATAAAATTTGTATAAAACAACTTATCTATCGTATAAAATAATATATTTTGCTCGATGAGTCCCATAGAGTGATAGAGATGCAAGAAAGATCGTAGTATATGGCGTATACGTTCAGTTAAGTTATTTTTTAGGCTCTACAATTTAGAATAGAAGTCATAAGCTTGGTATATATCTACCAGAGAAGATGGAATGGTAGCGCAGCGTCGCTCTAGGTAAAAGTTTTTGTAGTGGAGGCAAGGGCATTGTTTTGTGAATCTATGAGGTGTCAATTAGAAGAAAATCTTTTTCTTTTGTTCAATTTGAAAAATATATCTTGGTATTGGCCTTGTATCTTTTTGAAAAGACGGTAGGTGTCTTTTAGTTTGGAGAAAAATCAATAAGAGATTCGAAAAGCCATGCTAACGACGATGACCTTTCTATGAGTTTTGCTAAATAAGTATGACTGGGGCTCTTTCTAATTCCAATTAG
>NW_017696459.1:0-3264 GCF_001879085.1 Nicotiana attenuata
GAAGAAACTTTGTAAGTAGATCAGTGAATCATATATATACACATGTCACAGGAGTATACTTAATTAAGTATGAAACTGAGTAAGAATTGATCTAGATATTACTACAAGTTAGAATACCTAGTAAAAAAAAAAATTTACATTTCGTTTTTTTCATTCAAAAGGTTTTTTTTTTCAATTTTTTTTTCATTGTGCATTCTGAACTGGACCTATTAGGTGATCTTAATCATCCCTAATTCCAACCTGTTCCTCTCAAAGTTTTCTCTACTCAGTGCTTTAGTGAAAATATCAGCTATTTGTTTATCAGTAGCACAGAATTCTATTGAAATCAATCCTTTCTCATAGTTATCTCTTAAGAAGTGGTGTCTAACATCTATGTGCTTAGTCCTCTTATGATGAACAGGGTTCTTTGTCATACTTATAGCACTAGTGTTATCACAGAATATTGGAATACATCCCACTTCAATTCCAAAATCTACCAGCTGTTGTTTGATCCATAGCAGTTGAGCACAACAAGAAGCAGCAACAACATATTCAGCTTCAGCAGTAGATAGGGCCACAGAATTTTGCTTTTTGGTAGCCCATGACACAAGACATGAACCAAGGAAGTGTGCCATACCTGAGGTGCTTTTCCTGTCCACTAAGAACCCTGCATAATCAGCATCAGCATATCCTACTAGATCAAAATTACTACCTTTAGGATACCAAAGGCACAAATCAGTGGTGCCTTTCAGATATCTCAGTATCCTCTTGACAGCAGTCAAGTGAGACTCTTTTGTATTTGCCCAAAAACGAGCACCAAGCCCTACACTGAAAACAATGGCAGGTCTGCTGGCAGTGAGATACAAGAGTGACCCAATCATACCCCTATACAACTTTTGATCAACTGATGAACCAGGTTCATCAACATCTAATTTAGTGGCAGTTGCAATGGGTGTGTCTATTCTTTAGATTCCTCCATTTTAAACTTTTTGATTAGCTCTTTTATATACTTCTGCTAATGGATCATGGTTCCATTTGGACTTTGTTTGATCTGTAAGCCTAAGAAGAAATTAAGCTCACCCATCATGCTCATTTCAAACTCACTCCCCATTAATTTTGCAAAGTCCTTACTTAGCTTGTCAGTGGTGGCCCCAAAGATTATGTCATCAACATATATTTGTACAACAAGGAGATCCTTTACCTTTTTCCCTTAAAAATAAGGTACTATTTTACCTCTTTTGTAACCATGCTCCAGCAGGAATTTTGACAGTCGTTCATACCATGCTCTTGGGGCCTGCTTGAGTCCATAGAGAGCCTTATCTAACTTGTACACATGCTCAGGACATTCCTTGCTCTCAAACCCTAGAGGTTGTTTCACAAACACTTCTTCTTTCAGGTAGCCATTCAGGAAGGCACTTTTGACATCCATCTGATGAAGAGTAAATTCCATATGTGCTGCAAAGGCTATGAGAAGTCTGATTTCTAGTCTTGCAACTGGAGCAAAAGTCTCATCATAGTCTATGCCCTCCTCCTGGCTGTAACCTTGGACCACCAATCTTTCCTTGTTTCTTGTAACTGTTCCATCTTCATCAAGTTTCTTTCCTGAAGACCCATTTTGTACCAATGACTGATCTATCCTTGGGTCTTGGAACTAGATGCCACACTTGACTTCTTTCAAATTGGTTAAGTTCATCCTGCATTGCATTCACCCAATCTGCATCCTGCAAAGCCTCAACAACATTTTTAGGCTCAATGATAGATAGAAAAGCATCAAAAGCACACAGATTCTTTAATTGTGATCTGGTTTTAACTCCAGATATTGGATCAGTGATAATGTTCTCAATGGGATGAGAACATTGATACTTGTGAGGTTTCACAACCAACTGGCTTCTGCTAGATATTTCAGCCATTTGCTGAGGAACAGGATCATGAACAAGATCCTTCAAGGAATTTATTTCAATTCCTCTTTGATTAGTTCCCCTGTCAGGTTGCCTTGTATGGAAGAACCTGTTCCATTACCTGTTCCTTCTGTTGGTGCCACTTTGACCTGGGCTGATGCTTCAGTCAAGTCCTTTACCAATCCAATGGCTTCATCTTCATGTTCCTGTCTCTCAGAAAGAATGTTAGTTTCATCAATTACTACATGCACACTTTCTTCTACACACAAAGTTCTTTTGTTAAACACTTTATATGCTTTCCTATGTGAAGAATATCCCAAGAATACTCCCTCATCACTTCTGGGATCAAACTTACCTAGGGAGTCTTTTCCATTATTGTGCACATAGCACTTGCAACCAAATGCCCTAAGATGGGATATGTTTGGTTTTCTCCCTTTAAGTAACTCATAGGGAGTCTTCTCTACCAGAGTTCTGGTCATGCATCTATTGATTATGTAACAAGCAGTGTTTACAGCCTCTGCCCAGAAGCTGTGAGGCAATTTACTAGAAAGCAGCATGGTTCTAGCCATATCCTCAAGAGTTCTATTCTTTCTTTCAACTACTCCATTTTGTTGAGGGGTCCTAAGGGCAGAGAAATTATGATCTATACCATTTTCTTCACAGAATTCAGCAAACTTGGAATTTTCAAATTTAGTTCCATGATCAGACCTAATGGATGCAAGTTGATTTCCTAATTGTTTCTGAGTTTCTCTAACAAATGCAGTGAACATGTCAAATGCTTCATCTTTGGAGGTTAGAAATAGAACCCAGGTAAATCTAGAATAATCATCAACAAGCACTATTACATATTTCTTTCCACCTTTACTCATGGTTCTCATTGGACCACATAGATCCATATGGACCAGTTCCAACGACTTGGTTGTACTTACCATTTTCTTGGTTTTGAAGGATGATCTTACCTGCTTCCCCCTTGCACATGCCTCACAAACTTTGTCTTCCTTGGACTTGATATTATGTAACCCTATCACCAAGTCTTTAGATACTAATTTGTTAAGCTGATTTAGACTTGCATGACCAAGTCTTTTGTGCCACAGGAGGGGATCATTGACCAACACACTTAAACAAGTGAGTTCACTTTCTGAGAGAGTAGACAAATCTACTATGTAAATATTGTTAACTATTTTTCCCTGTAAAACAATCTTGTCAGTGGTAAGGTTAATCACAAAGCATTGGTGGAGGTAAAAGCCACAAGGTTACCTCTGTCACACAATTGTGACACACTTATTAGGCTATATTTCAAGCCATCAATCAGGTAGACATTCTCTGTGGAATGAGAATCTGTCTTTCCTACCTTTCCAACCCCCAATGATCTCACCTTTCTTTCCAT
>NW_017696460.1:0-3264 GCF_001879085.1 Nicotiana attenuata
TCGGATCGTTACATACCTCCCCAACTTAAACAAACGTTCGTCCTCGAGCGTATCCAGAGTTGTTCTAAAAGCTAACCAACAGCTGAATAACTTTACCAAGCATATACCCGGGATGATCCCACGTCACCCTATCTTACATAGGTCCGACAATACAACATAGCTAAAATTTCACAGTCCATCTAGACCATAAATCGTAGAATCACATTGCACTTTCCGAAATCATACACAAGATCAGGACCTCACATCTATACTCAGAATAGGCCCGAACCAAATGTAATAACCCATACCTGCAACCTCGGTGAAATCATATGATGTACTACATAACCGAAACACTCGAAACGATAACTTCTATTCACAGTAGTTGCCCATAACAACCAAATACCGGCAGAAAACCTCTCATTAGCTAAAACCTTGTTCCCACAGTTTCCTATACTGCCAATGATAAATGAAACACGCTATAAACCGTAATCATTTCTCATATCAGCCATTCATGAAACCGTTTCCCTTTTGACTAATACCACAACAGATTTCCGGGCCAAACCTCGATATTATCCTTCTAACAAGCTGAAATCAAATCTGTTCGTATTCATTAATGACTCCAACGATCACCTCGAATCCAACACATCACTCTGGTGCTACGACACCTCAATACAGGCTTACGCCACGACTTGCATAATACACGCACCAACAAGAAACGGTTTGAACATACTCAAATCATGACAATTGACTCAAACGAAAGAGCTGTACCTCAAGCTCATCAGTACCATCACAACACAAGGCTGAGACCCCGTCTCACATCATAGAAATAGAATGCCTGAATCTACCTCGAAGGGTCATAACTCCACGTAGCCTCGCTACGATGCGCGATCATATCCAAACACTGCTACACATGAAGCACCTCAATACACTGTGATCAAAATCCGACAGCTACACATAATTTGATGTCTGAAACCAAAGCAATTCATTACCCCCAACGGTGAAGCAAGTAATATACACCATTCAATCCTGAAAGGACACAACCGACGCGCTATTCGCCGAGCAGCACCCAATACGGACTTTCCTCAGAAACCAGGAAGCAAGGTATATAAGGTAACATATGGAAAACTATTCTCAACATCACACTATTGCGGCATGCAACCCGATCCAGATAACATACCCGTGGCGGCGTGCCACGCGATCCACACAAATATCTCACATAGGGAGATGCACATCGAACCAAATTTGTTCATTATAACAAAATACCGAGTATCGGTCGTAAGCATACTGAGTGCATAATGGTATCTACATATAGTGTTGTAAGCTACAAAACTCAAACACAACTGAGGTCCCCCCTTCAACTTCCACTATGAATCTCGATAGCACCGCACCATATGTGCCCACAGTCCGAAAATCATAATGCCTCACCGCACAGAAAAAGAAACAACTCATAGATCTTCCCAAATCACCAACCAGTTCAAGAACAATCGAATCAACCTATCCCTCAGCAATACAGCTCGGGGCTAACCAAGCTAACTCAAGCTAAATACGTAGCCACATTGGCCTGCCAACGAAATCAATATCAGGAAGCCCGAAGTTGCTCCTTCTACTATTATGACTCCTACCAGAGCCGTACAATACGGTGCCCGGCACCAAATAAATACCGAAATCCACAATCTCACCCGGCGACATGCCCGGCCACAAAAAACGCATCCGAAAAAGTCCCTTAATACCGGAACTAAATCAATGGTAGAACCTCTATACTGACATCCGCCACGAAGGCCCAATTAAGAAAAGCAATCCTTCCCAGCCGTCCGCTGGCCTTTGAAATGCAACACACTCTGCTATAACATAATCCGATGCACCTCGCCACGCGGCCTGTGGCATTTTCCAACATAGTCCATGGCACAGTAGTCTCTAATAACCCAACACTGAGACAACCAGTCTACATCTCAACATCATATCCAAAATCTAACATACCAACGAAGAAAGATCCGCTCGGGCCGCTAACGGTACCGATACACACGGTTTACAACCACTGCATAGCCGGAACATGAGAACTCCCAGTCTCCGACTCCGTATAGCACACGAATCACTGAACTTGATCCCAGATTCCACCGTATGAACACATATCACACTTCACGTACCCAATCATTCCACGAAAGATGTTCTAAAATTCCCCTATGCCATCAACCACACTCAGATATCAGCAGTCGATCAAGCATGAAACACCGCCATACTAACGTAGCATCCTCAGCTTACATCACCTTGCCCTTTTTACTGAACATATACCCCCGTCAAATCACTAGAATAGCAATACCATTTCCTTAATCGTCTGAAGATCAATTCTTTAATCATCTGCAGCTGCCCGTGCTGCTTACGAATTAATGACTTTCCATTCTTAACTGAACTGAATCCTCGAACACGCAAATCTCAATTCTTCACCACATACCGCGTATACCATAACCCACTAGGATAACATGAGAACTCCATCTCCCTTTTTCCTAACCACCAACATCTATGTACTCCATTAGTCAAGAACTCTCCATTCAATCCCATCTAGAAGAGAAATCATTACACATTCCATGATTCGCATGCCCATAGACTATATATACGTCTCTAAACCACGGTAACACTCATCAAAAACTCTCTTACAATTCCATTGCACAAGCTAAACTGCCAGGACTGAATCCTTCTACCCGAACCAAGCCAAGCAAGCTGTCAGAACTCAAGAGCCTTGCTGCACAATACCTGTAAAAGTCCATTGCCTCGAACACATACGAAGAATTAATCATATCCTTACCATACCGATTCGGTCTACTATCAAGCTATTACATCTATCTAATTTCCCTTTTGATTCATCATCCACTTGATATTTCTCCCTCGTGTAGCATCGCAATGCCTCAATCCAAGCTTACCACACGAGACTCGGACATAAGACCACACTGTCTAAGACCCATAGGCCACTGAATACTCTCTCAATTGTTTCCCAGAAATACCACATTCCCGAATACTTTACTCTGAAGAACTTTCTGCGAGTCTAAATTCGCTTCCTTTACTTTCCAGGTACCGACACATAGGATCCCATGATCAACATAAAAATACCACAAGTCTTGACATTTTCTATTGAAAACACTGTCTTTAGTCACATACACAGCCTTAAAACACCTGAGTGTTACATGTAGATTCTTGAACACATTAAAACCATTCTCGAGAGTCATTCACTCTTATTCATCTACAACTTACCTGATTTAACGAACAGAACCGCTCGTGCTTTATTGGCACTCC
>NW_017696461.1:0-3263 GCF_001879085.1 Nicotiana attenuata
CCTGTCTGGCGCAATGTCGATGTTGTATTGAAACTGGCTTACAAAATCTCTGGCTAGATCATCCCAAATGTGCCATCGTGAGACATCCTGGTCCATATACCATTCTGAGGCAATGCATACTAAGCTTTCTCCAAAGTAAGCCATCAACAACTCTTCTTTTCCGCCGGCCCCGCGCAACTGGTTGCAATATCTTTTGAGGTGGGCAATAGGATCGCCATGCCCGTCATACTTTTCGAACTTTGGCGTTTTAAATCCCATGGGCAGGTGCACGTGAGGGAACATGCACAAATCAGTATAAGAAACACTTTTCTGCCCGCTTAAGCCTTGTATATTTTTCAAGCTCTGCTCAAGGCTCCTCATTCTTTTTGCCATCTCATCTTGTTCAGGAGCTTTGGGAGTTTTATCCTGCCCCGGGGTAAGCTAAATGGTGGTGGCTGAGAGTAATTATATGTGGGATATTGAGGGGGATCCACCGGAAAAACAGGATTTTGGAAGGTGAATGCTGAGGGATCAAAGGCAGGCCTTGGCAGTGAAGGTTGTGTTGTAGCAGGGCACGGTGGAGCAGTGAAGATGTTAGGAGCTGCTCCTGTTGGGAACACCTGGGGGCGGACCTCAGAAGGTGTTCCGACGAAATGAGCGGTCATGGTAGGTTGTCCAAAAGGGGTATGAGGATGACTGATAGGGACAGTAGTAGCACCTCCAGCTCTAGGGAATAACTCTGGGAATCCGGGAATGTTGCTTGGCGGTTCCTTTCCATTGTTCCAGGCATCCCACATTTCCATCAGTCGCAGGCGCAAGATCCGATTTTCTTCAGCTGTAAGAGATTCAGAGGCCGGGACCCCCGAGATGGGGCTGTCTTCAGAGATGGGGACTGCGGGCAAGGTCATTTCTGTAGACATTTCCACACTTCCTTTCGATCTGGTAAAGTATTGATGCGATGCCAGCTTACCACAACCAACCACCGTTTCTAAAGGCAAAACTGAAAGTGACAGCAACACACGGTTAGTTTGAGACAAGCAACAGATAGGTAATCGCACATTGGGGTGTGATGCACCTATACAGTTAAACGGATGTCTATATGTTTGCACTGGTTGCATGCGTCATCCCGGCTTTTCTTTTTCTATTTTCTCTTCTTTTGGTTTCTATTCTTTGTTTTTCTTGCTTTTCTTTCTCTTTCTATTTTTCTCTCAATTTTCTTTTCCCTCTGTTTTTTTTTCATTTTCTGCTTTTCCCTTTTCTTTTGCCATGGGTTTTCTCTCGATTCCTTATTTTCTATTTTGCGTTTCCCTTTTTTTTATTTCCCCCCTGTATTTCTTCTGTTTTTGTTTTTCTTAAGACCACGGTCGAATTCTATGGAGATTGCCTAAGTATCATGACCCCGCATGAATCAGACCAAGCGTAATTCTTGCAAAATAAAATGCAAAATAGAAATAAGAAGTTTTTGGGATTTTCAATTTTATTGATAGGAAATACTTTGATTACAAAGACTCAAAACTTACGAATTAAACAACATAGCAGACTCTGATAAAAGAAAAAACTACAGACTCCAACGTCCAATATTTTATTTCAAAGAAAATACAGACTCCACAACTGACTGACTCTTAGCGAAAAGAAAATACAGACTCAGACACTGACAAACTCTTAGCGAAAAGAAAATACAGACTCAAACACTGATATACTATATAAGGAAATATGACAATCATGAATACATTAAAGCTCCTGGTGCCCGCGGGACATCGTTCGATCTCGCCACGGGCCTATATGCAAGTTCCCCTTGAAGTCTGTCCAGTTCACTCATTATCTGCTTCACAAATATCATCACTGATGCGAAGAAGGTGGTACGGGTCATGTTCTCGCACATTTGGCATTTCCTGGTAATAGAATGAGCAACGGTTAAGATTCTCTCTCTGATTCTGCCTTTTTCTTGAAGCAACCGCCCTATCTGTTGGGTCCTAGCCTCCAAAGTTTGCTCAGCCGCCTGGCTTTGTTCCCGGAGTTGTTGCAAGTCCATTTCTAATTGTGCCAATGCCATGTAACAATGCTCTCTTTCAACTTTGAATTCTTTTGCCTGTTTGATCATTCGGTTCTCTGTGGCAATGACCTTTTTCTTTAATCCTGTGACCTCATTGTCGTATTCTTCTTTCAACTGTTTAACCATGCGGGCCCGTTCTTCCGTGTTTTTAGCCAATTGTTTCCGAACCCCAGCTAATTCCTTTTCCGCTTTGTTGAGGTCGAAACTGTAGTCATTCACTTTTCCTCTTAGATTTTCTATAAGCTTTGTATCTTTGGTGCTTCTGACAGGGTTGTCGGCCTCTAACTTCATCTTTTGGATTTGGGCTCGTAAGGCTTCATTCTCTTTGGCCAATTGTTTTCTCTCACCTTCGTCAGCCGCGGCTTGCAAGCTATTTTCAAATTAGAGGTCTTGGACCTGTTTTTCCAATGCTCCTATGCGGGCCCTGTACTCATTTTCTTTATCTAACCAGGCCCACTGTTCTTGCGACAATTCAGCAAATTCCTGGAGGTGGGGCCTTTTGGCCGGTCTTACGAATGCAACGTCCCTTCTATACCAAACCTGATAATTAGGTGACACCTCTCCTTTGGCTCGATCCCGGACACAAGTATTTGCCGCCAAATATTGACATTCGCTCCAGACTTGGCGGACCATCGCTTCAGGAAACTGGCCATCGGGGCCAATCTCAACCACTTGCAAACTAAGATCATCATCCTTGGGTACTATCTGGCATCTCCCCAGCTGTCTCAACACTCGATACGGGGCGTAAGGCTGAATGCTTCTAAGCCCCATCAGAAGGAAATGTGGTCGGCCTGCCGGCATATATACGATTTCATCAACGGGTAACCATCCAAGTGTCCACTCTATTTGGCTAGCAGTGAGGGACCGAAAATATGTTGTCCAACCCGTGAATCCTTCTGCAATTTGACCCCTTTAATCCTTGTGTAAAACTCTTCTATACATGTTTTCTCTGGAGACCCGTACCTCAAGAACGGAGGACGATGACATAGATGCTCGATCATCCACATTTGCAACAATAAACTACACCCCTCGAAAAAAACTTCCCCGGCCTTGCAGGGTGTAAGAGCACGGAAGATGTCAGCCAATATCATAGGTGCAAGAGTACTTTTGGCTTGAGTAATTAACGTGCTGACGACCCCAGCTATCTTTATGTCAATGTTCCCGTCCTTCCTTGGAAATACTAAAAGCCCCAGGAAAACCACCATAAAAGCGAAACGTCGATGCTCCTCCC
>NW_017696462.1:0-3263 GCF_001879085.1 Nicotiana attenuata
TATTTTATGTCAATGTTCCCATCCTTCCTTGTAAAATCTAAAAAGCCCCAGGAAATATACCATAAAGGCGAAACGTCGATGCTCCTCCCACTTCTGGCGGTTTCCTTTGCTACATATCTTGCTTTCTGGGTTGTTGAACCCCCCGATATGGCCATATCGATGATATATGAAGCTCAGAGTGCAAAAGCCATTTGCCAGATCTGTCTTACGGATGGTTCTGACTATCTTCAAAGAGTCTAGAAATCTGTGCACGGCTACAACTCTGGGGGCAACCAAGTATTTGTGCCTCAACGGAACCTCATCCTTTCCAATGTAGATAGCTATTTCCTCTAATGTCGGGGTAAGCTCAAAGTCCGAAAAATGGAACACATTATGTGCTGGGTCCCAACATGTAACCAGTGCTCTAATAATATCTCCCCGAGGCACAATATCGAGCAAACCGGTAAGCCCTTTCAAATGTTTCTTGACTGCATCTTGCCCTTCTCCGCCTAAATCGTTCCACCACAGACGCAACTCCAAAGGGAATTTATGCATGATTGAAAATAATTCATTTTGAGTCGTGCTCATCCTGCACATTTATTAAGGTGATTTTAATCACTTATTTTGACCTAAAAGAGAAAAATGGCACAATCCCTGTTCAAATTTCCAATTTAAACAAACAGCCGGTATTGCGGATACGGCCTTTCAGCACTTCATAAGGAAGATTGTAAGGCTCTGCCTGCTAACCGTTAAAAATGACTCAGGGTGGCTGTTCTTGCAAAAACAGCCTTCCGGCGCCCTTTTGGGGACATTCGGCTTATTTTAAACAAGAATGGTAGCACCCAACTTATTCATGATAAAATTAAAAATTTTGGCATTTTTGGCTATTTTTGAAAAGGGGAGGTTGGACCCGATGAGGGTTGCCTACGTATCTCACATCCGGTGAGAATAAAACAAGCGTAGTTCGGGCAAATAAATCTAACTATTGTTGAAAACAAGACTCTTCTTTTTTTTTTGTTTTTATTGGCGAATACACTATTTCTGAAAGCAAGATTCTTTTTTATATTTTCTTTTTCAGTGGCAAATAAAACGAACTAATTTGAAAATAAAGCTCTTTTGTTTTTCTTTTCCATTGGCAAACAAAACAAACTAAAAAAAAAAAAAACTTTTCTTCTTTTTCCTTTCATTGTCTCAAAAATCCGGCAGCATTTCGGCACTACTTGGACATTGATTTTTCTAATATAGGTAATTAACTCTCCACACTACTATTTTCTCTTTTCCCCTTTTTGTTTTTTTCAATTTTCCAGATATTCAAAGCCGGTCAGCATGCGAGTCCAAAACAGATAAATGCACAAGTAGGATGCATCAGGATGGTCCATTATTCCGGGTACACCTATCCTAGACGGACCCAACCCCTGTGTTGAGTCCCCTAAGTCAAAATGCACGTGATGCAGATAAGCGTTCCTACTAGGGATCCGACATGAAGTCAAGTTCTTCTAGGTTCAAAACCTGGGTATGTGTTCTAGACTGTGTACACGAGCGGACAACTCGAGTCGAGGAGGGGGCTACGTACCGGGAACCAAAAGGCCATCCGGCTTAGTAACTTGTCCGGCCTCTTTCTTATTTTAAGGTATCACACTAACAGAATAGGGAGTCTCCACCAGTGAGCACATCCCCGGAGGTGAGAAGAGAAAGGTTTCGGCACAGTTTATATACAGTTCAGATAATATCAAAGCGGTAAAAAGCAGCATTTTGCACATTTAGCATGAAACATGTAGGAAAATCAGATATAACCAAATACAAGAGATTCTGGGTTCTGATCCCCAGCAGAGTCGCCAGAGCTGTCACACCTCCTTTTTCTTACACCTGTGAGGGTGTAAAGGAGTTTTTCCAATTGAAGGACAATCGGAACGGGATTTATTATTAATATTCAGAGTCGCCACTTGGGAGATTAATGGTGTCCCAAGTCATCGGTCGAATCCCGATCCGAGGAAATTGTGACTCTGTTAACAGTCCGCGAACCAGAACTCCGAGTAAGGAATTCTGTTAACCCGGGAGAAGGTGTTAGGCATTCCCGGATTCCGTGGTTCTAGCACGGTCGCTCAACTGTTGTGTTTGCTTTTATCTGATTTCAAAACATATTCTAACCTATGTGCCTTTTATTTTAACCGCTTTTGTTTTATGTCTTTTTAATAAGAATTGCAAGGTCGTGAAAATGTATCTCGAACCACGTCATACCAGTGCACCCGTGGCTTTTGACGCATTTCGACTTCGTTGAGATTTAGATTTGGGTCACATAAATGTGCACCCACAATAAGGAAGGTGATATTATTAAAATACGCGCCTAAAGCAACTACGCTTTTATTATCTTTTGGGAAAACCGTGAAATTCGCTAAACGGTTCACCCGAATTCTAAGTATTTTATAGCATTTATTGAGGGCCCCGTAGTTTATTTATTTGGTTTAACGAGGCTCATCTCATCATTTTTATTTAAAGTCTAATCCTAAATTAACTATGATTTTTGTTGAATTTGTCTCAAAAGAAAACAACTGGTTAATTCACATTTATAAATCTGGGCCTCAAGTTCAAATGCAAATTATAACAAAGGGGAGGACCCTTTTAGCTCGAACTTGCTACCTAATTCAAAGCCCAATTTTATATTTGTGAATCAACTTCCATATTCCTAATATAATTTTTAAAGGTTTCAGCTCCTAACCACACTGGACCTTAAAAGTTTGGCCCATGAAGCATACAAATGCTGCTAGGTTGCATTGAGAGCTGGCCCAGCGCGGGGCTTCTAATGTTGCTCTTGGGCCCAGGTCTAAAAACCTGCTGCGTAAGCCTGACCGTTTCTGCTGGGCCTGGAATTGGAGCAAAGCAGAAGAAAGGAGTCAGCAGCAGAAATGAGAAGCAGCAGTAATGCAAAATCAAACTCGAAGCCCAGGAGTGTTTTGAAAATCAAACGGGGTAGACCAAATAATCCCAGCAGTACCAAAATACTTTAGACACCCAATTAGCTATCTCAAATCTACTCGAATTGACCCATAACAATCTCAACGAACCAGAAATTATCCAAAATCAAACGATCCAACTCGAAAATTGCTCTGGAATCAAACTAATGGATCTCTGAAATTTTGAAACTAGAAGAATAGATCTCAGCAATTAGAATTCAAACTAACTTGAATTATCTGGTGGAATAGTAATATATTTTTTTTGGATTTTAATCGATTATCTACTGTTTTTTGGATTTTTTTAAAGCCTTAAATTTAAAATTACAGGCCTGA
>NW_017696463.1:0-3262 GCF_001879085.1 Nicotiana attenuata
ATGTCCAGATCCACCTGCCTCAAATCCTGTACAATTAAGTACAGAAGTGTAGCATGAGTACATAAACCACATGTACTCAGTAAGTATCCCGTCTAATCTCGAAGAAGTAGAGACGAGAGGTCGACTTGATACGTACTAAGGTCAAGATAATATAATATAATAAGGTGAGATATACAGCATGAAGGATCTCCAATAACACACGTTTAATAGAAGAGTCATATTCATGTTCTTGTCATAATTAAATTTCTAGTTTTCCCTTTTTATATCAAATGAGTGATCATGTCATAACTAAATGTAAGCATATAAATCATGCACAAACATGCCGAGGTCGACGGCCCGCTCCAACAGAAAATAAATTGTGCACTGCCGAGGGTCGAGAGGCACGAACCAT
Source organism: Nicotiana attenuata (assembly GCF_001879085.1). Taxonomy (NCBI): domain Eukaryota; kingdom Viridiplantae; phylum Streptophyta; class Magnoliopsida; order Solanales; family Solanaceae; genus Nicotiana; species Nicotiana attenuata. The sequence goes on from NW_017696463.1 coordinate 392, forward strand.
AGATGCATCTATTATCGTCGAGGCGATCGGCCCGATCCATAATCATCAAGAAAATATCAAGAAAAGCACATAAGGCTCAATTACATACAAGGGAATTCCTACCAAGGCTCAACAAACTCATACATTCACCTTACATTTCCTCAAGTCTCTAGCAAATCAAAATGATCATATTGGCAATTTAAAATAAGAGATATTCCCCAATTAGACATGACGTGGGTCCTAAACTACCCGAACAATTATCATATAGCAGCTATGCACGGACTCTCGTCACCTAGTACGTACGTAGCCCCCGCATTTAGCAATAATTACTCATTTAAAATCATATGGGGACAATTCCCTCTTACAAGGTTAGAAAGGAGACTCACCTCGCTCAAAAGTGCACTCCCAATGTCCAAGAACGAGTCCAAGTCCTTAATTCGAAGCCGGACAATCCCAAACTAATCAAACGAAGTAAGAACTAGTAAATAAAGGCTTGCAAGGTTGAATTCTAGCTATTTAAGCAACTTCCTAACCATTAACACAAGTTTCCTAAATTCCGACCCCGGGCCCACGTGCCCTGATTTCGAGATTTTTCGAAGGAAGTTGTTCTCTATCACCTAAGGATCACAAATATATGATCTCTAGTTCACTACATGGAAAATTATGTGATAAAACCTTAGTTTTGATTAAACCCTAGGTCTAGCTCAAATCCCTTGATTTTACCTAATTTTTTAGTGTTAAATCTACCTAATGTTTAAGTATTTGAACTAAAAATGAGTGGGGATTACTTACCTTGCAATGTTATATTGAAACCTCCTCTTTGGAATCACCAAAATCGCCTAAGTGTTGAGAGTAATGTGGAAGAAATGAGTTTGGGTTCGTATTAATGAACCCTTCTGCCCACAGTGATTTCATCTTCTGCGGAAGGAATCCCGCTTCTGCGGACATGAGCCGCTTTTGCGGAAATGGGCAAGGGGGCCTGGGCCGCTTCTGCGGTCATAACCTCGCTTTTGCGAGGCCGCTTAAGCGGAAAGCCCACTGCTTCTGCGTTTCTGGGCCTGGGCGGATGGACCGCTTCTGCGATCAGGGGTCCGCTCCTGCGGTTTTCCCTGGGCCTGGCCCCTTCCGCTTCTGCGATAAAACGACTGCTTCTGCGGTCTCGCTTCTGCGGTCCAAGAGCCGCAGAAGCGGTTATGACAGAAGCAGCAGATAAGGTTTTTCCTAAGTTTTCAACTTCACTCGCACCTCGACCATTTGACGCTCGGGGCTCCCGAGCCCCGCCCGAACATACCGACAAGTTTGAAATCACGAGGCAGACCTACTCGAGCCCTCGAAACGCTTAAAACAACGCTAAATCAAGGAATCAACCACAAAACCAAATGATTCAAATCATTGAACCTTCAAGTTCTAAATTTCCTCCTAACGGGTAAAAACGTTCTTAAGCCACTCGGATTGACACCAAATTTTACAGGTAAGTCTTAACTGATATTTTGGACTGGTACCAAGTTTCGGAATCGAAATCCGAACCCGATACCTAGGAAAACAATGATTTCTTAGTTTATTTAAACCTTTGAAACTTTAACTTAACAATTTCACATAAAAATTCATTACTCGGGGTAGGGACCTCGGAATTCGATTCCGGGCATACGCCCAGGTCCCATATTTTCCCACGGACCCTCAAAAATTGTCAAATCACGATCCGGGTCCATTTCCCCAAAATGTTGACCGAAGTCAAACTTGGCCTTTTTAAAGAAACTTAAAGAAGCAACTAGACTTATTCTTGCTCAAAACTCTTCTAACTTCCATACCACCCGTCCCCGCAAGTCATAAATTAGCTAAAGCAAGTGCGGGAAGTCTTATTTAAGGGAACGAGGTTCAAAAATGCAAAACGACCGGTCGGGTCGTTACATTCTCCACCTCTTAAACAAACGTTCGTCCTCGAACGGACATAGAAAAGTACCTGGACTGCTGAATAAGTGGGGATATCTGCTCCGCATGTCCTCCTCGGACTCCCAGGTCGCCTCCTCGACCGGTTGGCCGCTCCACTGGACTCTTACCGCAGAAATCCTCTTGGACCTCAACTGGCGATCCGGTCTATCAACAGTGGCAACTGGCTCCTCCCCGTAGCCCAAGCTCTCATCTAACTGAATGGTACTGAAATCCAACACATGTGAATGGTCGGCATGATACTTCCGAAGCATCGATACATGGAAGACTGGATGAACTCCTGATAAACTGGGAGGTAAAGCAAGCTCATAGGCAACCCCTCCAACTCGCCTCAACACCTCAAAGGGGCCAATAAACCTTGGGCTCAACTTGCCCTTCTTTCCGAACCTCATAATGCCCTTCATGGGCGAAACCTTCAAGAGAACCTTCTCGCCAATCATAAATGATACATCGCGCGCTTTCTGATCCGCGTAACTCTTCTGCCTGGACTGAGCTGTGCGGAGCCTCTCCTGAATCAACTTTACCTTATCCAAGGCATCCTGAACCAAATCTGTACCAAGCAACTTAGCCTCACCAGGCTCAAACCACCCGATCGGAGAACGACAACGCCGACCATATAATGCCTCATACGGGGCCATCTCTATGCTGGACTGATAGCTGTTATTATATGCAAACTCCGCCAAGGGTAAGAACTGATCCCACTGCCCTCCAAAGTCAATCACGCATGCTCTAAGAATATCCTCTAAAATCTGAACTGTCCGCTCCGACTGCCCGTCGGTCTAAGGATGGAATGCCGTGCTAAGCTCCACGCGGGTCCCCAACTCACTCTGAACAGCTCTCCAGAAATGGGAAGTGAACTGAGGGCCTCTGTCTGATATGATGGAGACCGGCACACCGTGCAACCTCACTATCTCCCGAATGTAAATCTGGGCATATCTCTCCGCC
>NW_017696464.1:0-3262 GCF_001879085.1 Nicotiana attenuata
CAATTAACGGGTAAGACCTCGAGAGAGTGATTGCCCAACTTGAACCCTAAGTTGCTTGGTTTGTTAGCCTACCCAATTGGTCTCGAGAGAGTCAATTGGGCAAAATCACTCTTTCTACCGAGAGGTGTGAGAGTGAGTGCTATCGTGCAACGGTTATATCATAAGCCCCATAATCATCATTCTCGTAGTAGGAATCTCTACCCGTTAGTTGACCACCTAGGTAAATGCCACGACCTTAGTGCCTTTCTCTATCTTGCATACAATCTAGATTAAATCTCTTAGCATAATTTAGTTATAATTAGTAGTTGTTAAATTGTAGTTGATAATCACAAAAACCCAAAAATGATAGAAGATCAATTAGAAGCAAACACGCAATTCTAGGCTAAACAAATATCCAACTCCCTTTCTAGCTCCCTATGGAAATTGACCCCGATACCACTATTGGGTAAAAGTATTAGCGCCCACTCTTCCTAAGGATGAGTCCGCTGCGACCTAATCACTTTTTGGCGCCGTTGCCGGGGAGATTACGGTGTTGACTATTTGTGTAGCTAGTTTTGTGTTTTGCTTCTCTTTCCTTCTTTTTACTAATTTTGTTTGTGTTGATCCATCAGGTACACATGGCTCTAAACGGAAATGACCCTCTTGGCAATGCCTTGGCGGGGGAGGAGGTTGAAGATGTTGAGCAAGATGAGCTTCCGGTACCTCAAGTACCACGACGAGGTCGAAATGCCAATGCTAATGTACATGACAACAATCCTATTCCAGACCCTCCTCCACCACTACCAAGAGCGGTCCCTAGAGTTCTTCCTAATCAAGGGTACACAAGTGCCATCGTTCCTCCCCGAATCCGGGCGGGGAACTTTCAAATCACAAATGTCATGTTGACTTTGCTCGAGCAAAGGGGATATTTTACGGGCGCCTCCGACCAAAATGCATACAAGCACTTGAAGGGGTTCGTAGATACTTGCTGGGGCAGCAAACAAACAAACGTGTCAGAGGATGCGTTGAGATTGAGGCTTTTCCCGTTTTCTCTTCGGGGCAAAGCGTTGGACTGGTTAGAAAGGTTACCAAATCATTCTATCACCACATGGGATGAATTGGCGGACAAATTTATTGCCAAGTTCTTTTCTCCAAGTCATATGGCGGCTCTTCGGGATGAGATTCTAGCCTTTAAGCAAATGCCAACGGAACCATTGCATGAGATCTGGGAGCGATATAGAACAATGGTGAAGGAATGCCCTAACAACGACATGACTGAGGCGATGATCCAACAGACTTTCTATAGGGGCATCAACACCACAAATCAATGCATTGTGAACCAATTGGCCGGTGGGAACTTTATGAAACTTTCTTACCAAGAGGCATGTGATGTACTTGATGAAATGACGGACACCTCATCGGCATGGCTAAGCCGAGCGAATGTACCCCAAGGTGACCCCACGGTCATCCATTTGCATAAGGAGTTAAGTGATCACGGCCAAGCTATAGCCGAACTTACAACAACAATGAATGAGTTGGCGAAGGCGCAATTGCAACTACTACAAAACCCGCGCCAAGTCAATGCAATGGAGAATGTTTCTATGCTAAAAAGGAGACAAAGAGGGCAGCAACAACCTCAAGGTAGCGGTGGCCAATTTGACAACAACAACGATGGTGGTGGATATTCGAATGAGTGTTTTGATGATCAAAGTGAGGAGTGCCAATATGTCAATAACTACCAAGGAAATAGAGGAAATCAAGAAAATCAACAATGGCGCCCTCAAGGCAATTGGGGCAATCAATAAGGAGGCGGCAATTGGAACAACAACAATCAACAATAGGGTGGCAACAATTGGAACAATGGCAATCAAAACAACAATTGGGGTAATCAAGGCAGTAACCAAGGCAATTGGAATGGGAACAACAACAATGGCAATCAAGGAGGGTGGAATAATTGTGGTAGGGGTCCAAGGCTTTCAAAGGCCCCCCATGTTCCAACTACCAAACAATCCACCCCCCTTTCAGTCACAAGGGCCTAGTTCTTCTGGAAGTGATATGGGACGGATAGAAATGATGTTCGAGCAGATGATGAAAAAGAACCAAGATTCCGATGCACAATTGTCTTCACATAACACATTTATCCGGAACCTAGAGGTGCAAATAGGACAAATCTCTCAAGCTCTAAATACCCGCCCAAAAGGTGTGCTACCAAGTGATACGGTAGTGAACCCGAAGGGGGGTAACAATCATGTGATGGCGGTTACAACTAGGAGTGGAAGAGGCGGTGATGTGCATGCCTCGGTTGAGAATCAAGTTGTGAATGATGAAGTTGAGTTGCATGATGATGAAGCACCTTTGAATGTTGACAATGTGGTTGAACCAACAGTGACAAATGATGTGCGGATTGATATTGATGATGAGGCCGGGGTAGAGACTCAAGAGACCGTGAACCCGTCTAGGGAACACATCATTGATATACCCGAGCCGGCGGTTCCCAAGGTAATGGCACCCTTTCCTAGACCACCTCCACCATATCCTCAGCGGTTAGCAAAGCAAAAGAGCGATAATCAGTTCAAGAAATTCATAGACATGATGAAGACCCTTACAATCAATGTCCCTTTAGTGGAGGCACTTGAACAAATGCCTGGGTATGCAAAATTTATGAAGGATTTAGTCACCAAGAAGCGTTCTATGAAGTGTGAAACAATAAAGATGACGCACCAAGTTAGTGCGATTGTGCATTCTATGGCCCCGAAACTTGAGGACCCTGGAGCTTTCACTATTCCTTGCACTATCGGAAGTGCGGACTTTGCTAAGGCCCTATGTGACTTGGGGGCTAGCATTAATCTGATGTCGTACTCAGTCTTCAAGACTTTGGGAATTGGGTAACCTAGGCCAACCTCCATGAGACTTCAAATGGCGGACCGGTCGATGAAGAGGCCTCTAGGTATAATCGATGATGTGCTTGTCCGGGTGGACAAATTCATATTGCCGGCCGACTTTGTCATATTGGATTGCGAAGTGGATTTCGAAGTGCCTATCATTCTTGGAAGACCTTTCCTAGCTACGGGGAAGGCATTGGTTGATGTGGAAGCAGGGGAGTTAACATTCCGCGTGGGAGATGAGAAGGTGGTATTTCATGTGTGCAAATCAATGAGGCAACCCAATAGTACGGAGGAATGTTCATTTGTGGACATTGTCACGGCGGTGATAGTGGATGACACAAGTGCCTTGATCAATGTTGAAGATCCTCTTGAAGCCGTGCTTCTTAACATGGATGCCA
>NW_017696465.1:0-3261 GCF_001879085.1 Nicotiana attenuata
TTAAAAGTTTATGTATATATATGTATTATGCATTTCATGTCAGTAGCCCCCAGAGGCACTCAGATGTTACAGGTTGTATCTCCTCTATCTCTCTTTACATTACTGTTCTTGTTTATGCTTTCCTGCCTTACATACTCGGTACTTTATTCGTACTGACGTCCCTTTTGCCTGGGGACGCTGCGTTTCATGCCCGCAGGTCCCGATAGACAGGTTGACATTCCTCCTAGTAGGCTATCAGCTCAGCGAAGGTGTTGGTGTACTCCACTTGCTCCGGAGTTGCCTATTTGGTCAGTATGCTTTGGATATGTATTGATTGGTATGGCGGGGCCCTGTCCCGACCTTTATGATTTTATGTACTCTTAGAGGCTTGTAGACAGATGTCAGGTGTATGGATACTTGTATGGCCTTGTCGGCCTATGTTTTGAGTTTACAAATGGTCATGTCGGCCTTATAGGCCCGTATGTCACATGTATAAGTTTGTATATCATGTTCGGTCATCATATGTTGAGTATTCCCTTATGTTTTATTCTTGTTATCTCATGACATGTTTTCTATCTCATTTACCCATGATAGTATGATAAGAAAGATATGTTACGTTGGTACTCGGTTGAGTAAGGCACCGGTTGCCCGTCGCGGCCCTTCGGTTTGGGTCGTGACAAAAGTGGTATCAGAGCAGTTCTGTCCTAGGGAGTCTACAAGCCGTGTCTAGTAGAGTCTTGTTTATGGGTGTGTCGTGCACCACACTTATAAGCAGGAGGCTACAGGGCATTTAGGACTGTCACTCTTTCTTCTTATTCTAGATCGTGTGGTAGAGCTCAGTTGTAAGAATTCAAACTCCTAATTTCGACTTTAGTCGTAATACAACGATACCTACATCCACAAAGACAGTTGGTAAGAGATTGAATGTGGCTCTGGAAGAGCTGAGTTAGAGGAACTCGATTTTGCATCATGCTTATGATGAGTAAATGTAAGTTCTTCAGCAGATTATGTGTGTACTAAGTTGTGTGAGCTTCTTGATAAGGAGCCCCAAGGCATGAATATCTATCCACCCATATGGTAAAAAGTAATAAGAGAATCAGAAGGTAGATACAAGTTTCAACAAGCAAAAGAAGCAAGGTGAAGAAGGGTACGAGGTATCCAGTTAGTGAAGATTATCAGTTTTTACAATTCAGGCAGAGAAACATAAGTATTATGAGTTACTTTCAACAATTACAGAGATATATACAATTGGCCCCACCCATCTCAGTTATGACCTATGGGAGTTGGCAAATATAGTTTAAGAGAAGAAGGGGATAGTAAGATCCAATTGGGGTTAGAGTAACCCAAGATGGTAGATGGATTATTATCATTAGCTAACATTTCCGAGGGTTATTGCAAATGTTGTAATAGTTCTCCTTGTGAGACACCCCGATGGTGCAATCTAGAATAGTACACTTAGATATGAATACTAGAATGTCTGTAAAAAAAAAATTTTAGAAGGTTGGCACTGGAATCCTAGAAGGGATAAATATTTACCTTCGTATGGCTCCCGTTCCTAGTAAAGAGAGAATGCTAGGTGACCTGAAGAGCCATTGAGATGAAGCAAGGGGAGCTAAAAGCGAAAGAATGTTTTGTTGAAGTTTTCATAATAAGGTGATAAACAGAAATATTCGCCAGAGAATAATTGAAGTATTATAAGTAAGATGTGATAAATGATGATAACGGTAAATCAAAATATGACACGATGATAGAGTCTACAGTCAAGTTAAGGAAAAGAAAAAAGGTGACAGGCCTTAAGACAATAATAAAGTATAGGCCAAATGTCATATCCTCATTTCGAGAAATAAGTTGGTGAGTCCAACGCGATTACCAGAAGGCTAAGTTAGACCCCCTGTAGTAACAGAAATCAGTATGGTCTAGTAAACAAGATAAAATCGAACATGAATTAGGGACCGGAGGATTTGATAATGGTCGACATCGTGAGGATTTCAGAGATCGTGCTCCAACAATAATATAATAGACAACAGACGAATAACCATTAAAGGTCATTTAGGAAGTCGCTTACCTAAAGCAAGCACTCTGAGCAGAGTTAATCTTAAGGGACTAAGTGTGCCAGTTACACTAGGTGTCACCTTTGTGAGTAAGAAATTTAGTTATCCCTGGTACAGAAGGTTACCATAAGGCGATTAAGGTTCATTGATAATGTGAAAAGACGCCAAAGATGAAGAGGTGAAACATCTATAGGTAGATCGTCATAGTACTAAATCTTAGTACTCCCCTAAAGGGGGGAATATGGTGTGATATGGTATTAAGTCGGAGTTAAGCGGTTCAAGTAACTATGGAATGGTAAAGGAAGAATGTGGTATAAAGGAGAAAGGGATGATGTTGCATTTGTTCAGTTCCTACAGATATGTTGCGACTCCAGAACATTACACAAGCACGCCGTCGGAGAGAGGCAGTAAGGGTTCCCACACCAGATGTTATTGATAAATAAGTGTGAATGAACACTTGATACATAAGGAGCCAGTACGAGTGGTAAGTTAAGACAAAGAAAATAACCCAAGAGAGATTATGCAGAATATATATATATATATATATATATATATATATATATATATGAGAATGGAACAACGAGTAATTAGTAGTTGATTCAGGAAGAGCCCGGTTATGGCTAGACAAGAGGTCACAGATAAATCAATAGATCATGCTAGATAAATGTAATGAACCGCAGCATAGGGAATTCAGTCTCACATATACGAGATCGCAATCATCTAAAAAAAAAATAATTTAGATAGGAGTTGAGGCAGTTAAAGGTACCGTTTAAGTTTTATGAAAATAAGAGAGAGTGCCACTAAGGAGACAATCAAAATTTGATCTTAGAAGTAACCCTACGAGCACAAGGGCACAAGTTATGTAACTAAGGATTATTATAGGCGAGTAAGAACAACGAAAATTTCCTTCGGGTGTACGATATAACAAGCTCGCAACTTTACAAGTGAAGGTCTCCCTAAGTACTACAACGAAAGAGTGGCTGAGGAAATAAGGAAAAAGGTTTCCACCTAAGCATAGTGAGCTAAAGAGTAAATGTTCTTGTACCAACAGTCTCACTACAATATTGTATACACTCCATAAGAAAGTGGCACCTATCATGGCTAATGAATGGAAAACAAAAAAAAAACTCATCAAAGGTGATGTTTGAGATCATACGAGGTATAGGAAATTACAGTATTCGTGGGCAATAAGACAAGCCAAGTATTCATGCAACAAGTGATAGAACGACCA
>NW_017696466.1:0-3261 GCF_001879085.1 Nicotiana attenuata
CAATGGCACATCTAACTTGGCCAAGACAGTTGTCAGTATAAACCCATAAGGTGTGGCATGAGCCTTGGAGCCATTGGTGACTCTATCAAGCAGCTTGACAATGAAAGCAGGCCAGTTAATCTGCTTTCCTCTCACAAGACACTCCAGAAAGACCAGGTCCATGTAATTCGCAGTGTGCCTTCTCTCCTGTCTGGGCAGCAAACACTTGTTCACAAACTCAAAGAGCACCTTGTGCTCAGGCTTCATCTCACTCTTTTGCACAAACCTAGCCTCAGGCACTTCTTCAGCAGATTGGTATCACAGAAATTTCTGGTGATTTGGAGAGCAGAAGGGAGAGAATCTAGACAAGGCCACCTTTGCCTAGTATAGTCATCATAGCCCTCACAGGGTATGTCTAGAATTCTGCCCAATTTAGGTGCATCAAACTACACCTCTACTCCCTTCACCAAGCTTGTAACAACCCCATTCACCACAGTGGCATTTGCCATAAACTATTAGCTCTTTCCTTGCCAGCCTGCCATCTAGTTGAAGAACCATGTCCTTCCACCCCTGTGCATCCAGGGCATCAACCAATCTTTTCATGCCTGGCTCCTCCAGATATTTCAGAATTCTTCCTTTCAGTATTTTTCTCCTGCCAAAAAGGACAAATCTGTCCTGTTCTTTTTCAGATTCCTCTTCTTCTTCCTCTCCACTCCATGCTTTTTCTTCTTCAGGAACTTTCACTTGTTTTCCTTTGACTGCAGACCTGGTTCTTTTAGCCGGAGAGGGTTCAGCAGATACAGGTTCTGAAGACTTCTTTGTAGAAGTCTTGGATCTTTTTGGTGTAGGAGTGGGAACCTCCTCAGTTGTACCTCTTTCCTGATGGACCAATTCCATCTCCTCCTCCTCTTCTTCTGCAGCCACAGAACTTTCCACAACTTTAGCTTTTCGCTTTTCCTTCTTCTTTTTCTTGCTTGCCTCTAAGGCTTTCTGCAACTCGGCCTCACTTTGCTTTACTCTGCTTCTAGTAGCTTTCATTTTTGGTACTGGAGGGACAGTAGACTTAGGAGATGACACCTTGCTCTTCTTTGTTGGCTTAGAGGCAGTTGGAGCCTTTTGAGAAGAAGCTTTGCGCTTCTTGGGATCATAACTTTCCCCTACCTTCTTCAAAATGTCAGCTAAGGTTTCTTCCACAGATGAACCAGGTTCATCTTGTTGTTCACTCAGGTGTAGAAGGCCTTCACCAGCCTCCCCAGTTTCACTTCCCCCTGGCTTGTTGCCACTCTCCACTGTTCCTCCACAAATAGCAAGAATTTTATCTTTTTTTTCCCTTTCTACTCGACTCTCCCTCCCTTACATCTCTCACAGAACCCACCAACACAAACCTACTGTCCACCTTCTCAACTACATCAGAAAAAACATAGCATGTATTTACCTCCCTAGGGTTTTCTTGATTCTTGTCTGAGTCAGAAGACCCACATTCTTCTCCATCGCTTGCAGAAACAAATGCTTCAGACTCAGAACTTGAGTCGGATGATTCCTTTTCAGAGCTCTCCCTTTTTCTGGCTGGCTCTCAATTTTTCGTTTAGAGTCGTTCTCAGAGCACCAGTAGCCACAGTCTTTCTTGCCAACATTTTCTGCCGGCGAAATCTTGGTTTAGGATTGTCGCTAGGAGGTGCAGATGAGGGTGTGATAGGTGATACTGGTGGTGGAGTTCCTGGATTTTCTTGAGGAGTAGTCATTGTGAAGAATTTCTGGAGAATTTTTGGGGATTTTTGGAGATTTTAGAGAGAAGGATGATAATTTGAGTTTTAAGGCTTAATGACGGTTATGGACTAAAATGGGAGTATGTGGAGTGTATTTAAAGTGCAGCAGCCTTTTGCAGTGGTCAATCAAGAGTCTAATCCCTTTAAGACTCCGGTCTTTTAGTGATAAATGGGTGACGCTTGGTTTAAAAAAAATAGTCCCGTTTCCTTTAGAATTCTAGGAGAATGAAACTGGTTCAATGCACAACGGTTCTAATTTTTAGGAGTTTGGTTAGAGTAGGACTTCTGCTCATAATTGGAATATTTATTTTTCTAATTGTGCAAAGTATAGAAACATACCTGACCTTTTCTCATGAGCAGATTCTGAAGAACCAGGTTCTCCCAGTAGAACTTCTCTTGATTATGCCTCATATATCAGAATAGAAAAAAAACTTTGTAAGAGATCACTGAATTAATATAAACACACGTCACAGGAGTATACTGATTAGAGTATGAGACTGAGTAAGAATTAGTCTAGATATTTACATAAAGTCAGAACTTCTAACAAAAAATGTGATTTTTTTTTCATTTCATTTTTTTTCATTCTGAACTGGTTCCTTTTTAGGTGATCTTAATCATCCCTAATTCCAACCTGTTCCTTTCAAAGTTTTCCCTATTCAGTGCTTTGGTGAAGATGTCAGCTATTTGTTTATCAGTAGCACAGAATTCTATTGAGATTAATCATTTCTCATAGTTATCTCTCAAGAAGTGGTGTCTAACATCTATGTGCTTGGTCCTTTTATGATGAACAGGGTTCTTTGTCATACTTATAGCACTAGTGTTATCACAAAATATTGGTATGCATCCCACTTCAATTCCAAAATCTACCAATTGTTGTTTGATCCATAGTAATTGAGCACAACAAGAAGCTGCAGCTACATACTCAGCTTCAGCAGTAGATAGAGCTACTGAATTTTGCTTCTTGGTAGCCCATGATACAAGACATGAACCAAGGAAGTGTGCCATACCTGAGGTGCTTTTTCTATCCACTAGGAAACCTGCATAGTCAGCATCAGCATATCCTACTAGATTGAAATTACTACCTTTAGGGTACCAAAGACACAATTCAGTAGTGCCTTTCAGATATCTCAATATCCTCTTGACAGCAGTCAAGTGAGACTCTTTTGGATTTGCCTGAAAACGAGCACATAGCCCTACACTGAAAACAATGTCAGGTCTACTGGCAGTAAGATACAAAAGTGAACCAATCATACCCCTATACAGCTTCTGATCAACTGATGAACCAGGTTCATCAATATCTAATTTAGTGGCAGTTGCAATAGGTGTATCTATTTCTTTAGAATCCTCCATTTTAAACTTCTTGATTAGTTCTTTTGTATACTTCTGCTGATGAATCATGGTTCCATTTTGGCTTTGTTTGATCTGCAATCCTAAGAAGAAGTTAAGCTCACCCATCATGCTCATTTCAAATTCACTTCCCATTAGTTTTGCAAAATCTTTGCTTAGCTTGTCAGTG
>NW_017696467.1:0-3261 GCF_001879085.1 Nicotiana attenuata
ATGCGCACCCGAATTTAGGAAAGTAGATATTAAAATACGCGCCTGAAGAAACTACGCATTTGCACTTTGCGGGGCCACGGAAATTCAACTAAATGGCACACCCGAATTCTAAGGATTAACAAGATTAATTAAACGAGAGCCATGCAATTGTCATTTTTTGTTCGGCACGGCACACCTCAATTTATTTTAAAAGAAAAGACTTGGATTTCACTAAGGCAAACTAAAGATGCTCCTACTTAAATCTAATTTGAAATTAGGTATCACAACCACGCCACGGGAACCGTACCCATAGCCGCGATCTACAACCAAATTCTAACTTCATACTCTCTCGAATATCCAGCATACAAACAATTCTAGAAGAGAAAATTCCATTTAAACAAATACATTAGATAACAAAAAAACTAACATTACATTCATCATTGATAAATTACTTAAAGGAGCCAATTTGGTTAACAAGAAGCTACTGTTCTATTCAACTTTAATACCACTCCACATTAACTATACAAACTTAATAACTAAAACTCAACATTATACACTTATCAATAGAAAATAGCACCGAGCAACAAAATATGAACCCATTTGGATCTAGCAACTTACTATACAAAGAAAACGACGCAAATCAGGGAACATTCATAATTTATAATTTAACACAGTTTAACGTTAACATGCTATCATCCATAGAACAAGTAGAGTAATGAAAAAGAGCAATAAAGTGAGCTAATAACAGTATAGAAGTAAAAAGAAGGAATCTGAACCTTTAATGCTTAATTTGATATGTATACAAAGGAGCTGCACCAAAAGGAACAAATGACACAAACTACTGATCGGAACACCGAACCGGCGGCGGAACCTCGAACGGAAGATCTGGACTCACGGCTTCGAGCGACCTTGCAAACATAGTGATTTAGAGGCTATTTTTATGAGGTTTGAAGGAGCTGATTCGTGGAAAATTTGCTGCAGTTTAGCAGAAAACAGGGGCTGATTTTCGATGCATTTTTCAGGCGTTTTCGGATGGTTTCGAGCTGGGATTCACGGCTGTTTTGGGGCTGATTTGTAAGCTTTTTCCGTAGTAGTAGTTTTTTTGGAGGGTTTATATTTTAGGTGTAGGTACTATTATATAGGGGTAGGGATTAGGTTAGGGGTATGGGCCTAGGGATTATGGGCTAGGGAATTGGGCCAAAGACTAAAAAAGACATGGACTACAAGATTTATAAAGACAGGATAAACCAACCTAAAACTAATTCCTCCTTCTAAAATTATGTACAATTATGGCTAAGAAGACTCCAAAAATTATGATTCAAAACCATAGCTAAATTCCTTTAATATAAATAACTATAATATAAAACTAATTTTAATTAATTGAACTAAACTATAAAACATAAAACTATTTTTTGTGTTTTCAAGATTATATAAAAATAAAGATAAGGTACTATTTTTGTATATTTTTTACTTTATGAAAGGTACATAAAATAAAATATTTTTTATAATTTTCATTTTCTTGTAATAAAATACGTAAAAGAGTAAAAATTAGTTGAAATAGCTATACTAGGCCTAGATTAAAAATTTACGCGCTAAAATATAAAAAATCTTGGGGAGGGTCAAAAATCACATGTCTACAGCTGCCCCTCTTTGACTGGAAACGCGAAGAGTTTTCAGACAAAGAACGACTAGACAGGTTTTTTGACCCGACCCTTATTTAGGGAGACTAAAACTAAAAGAATGGAGAATGTGACCGAGCCCTGGTATCTGAGCTGCCTACATATTCTTGGCTATAAAGGAATCAGGCCACGTGTAGTTCAGAGGTGAGTGAGATGATGGAGTACCGAGGTGGAGAGCCGATCGAGGTGCCGTTCCGCCGAGGTTCCGGTCCGCGGTCCTGCTATTACATCAAAATCAAAAGAAATGAAAAGACTAGCTAAGCCTGTCAACTATGAGTTACAGGATTCCTATCTATAAGTCTTCAGAAGCTTGATCTCGAGTCTTGAATGGTTCTTCATGCAGACTTTGGAATTGAACCTTGACCCTTGCTAGTTGCAGGTGCTAGTTCATTCTTCCTCAGCTTTTTGGACCAAACCCGGACACCACGCCATGCTTGTGACTTCAGTCATGTCTTAAGCAGCCCACATCTTCCATCAACTTCTGCATTCGGATTAACTTCTTGCCCTTCTTTTTTGTTCTGCCTCTTCTTTTATTATTTTGGATTGTGACCAACTTCCGCTGGTCGTCTCGGACTGTTGACTCGCATTCTTTCCGCAAGCCTCCTTTGTTACTGACTTGAATTGTGATCTGCAATGTTTTGCCCTTTCTCCGAGTGATGCTTGACCGCTGAACTTGAATGTATTCCTCTGTTCTTCAGGCGGACTCCTGACTGCTAACACTTGAAATATATGCCTCTATTCTCCAGGCGGGCTCCTGACTGCTAAAACTTGAAATATATGCCTCTGTTCTCCAGGCGGGCTCCTGACTGCTAAAACTTGAAATATATGCCTCTGTTCTCCAGGCGGGCTCCTGATTGCTAAAACTTGAAATGTATGTCTCTGTTCTCCAGGTGGGCTCCTGATTGCTAAAACTTGAAATAAATGCCTCTGTTCTCCAGGCGGGCTCCTGATTGCTAAAACTTGAAATAAATGCCTCTGTTCTCCAGGCGGGCTCCTGACTGCTAAGACTTGAAATAAATGCCTCTGTTCTCCAGGCGGGCTCCTGATTGCTAAAACTTGAAATAAATGCCAGGCGGGCTCCTGATTGCTAAAACATGAAATAAATGCCTCTGTTCTCCAGGTGGGCTCCTGATTGCTAAAACTTGAAATAAATGCCTCTGTTCTCCAGGCGGGCTCCTGATTGCTAACTCGAATGTATTCCCTTGTTCTCCAGGTGGGCGCCTGATTTCAACAAAATAGACAAACAAAAAAATTTTCAGCCCCAGTTTGGTGGCTGGGCGCATCATGTTACCAAATATTACTAAAAATTTGAAAGCTAAAACTTGAATTGTACTTCCCTTGTTCTCCAGGTGGGCGCCTGATTGCTGAACTTGAAATGTATTCCCTTGTTCTCCAGGTGGGCGCCTGATTGCTGAGTCTTGAAATGTATTCCCTTGTTCTCCAGGTGGGCGCCTGATTGCTGAAACTTGAAATAAATGCCTCTGTTCTCCAGGCGGGCTCTCGATTGCTAAAAACTTAAAATAAATGCCTCTTTTCTATAGGCGGGCTCCTGATTGCTAAAAACTTGAAATAAATGCCTCTGCTTCCAGGCAGGCTCCTGATT
>NW_017696468.1:0-3260 GCF_001879085.1 Nicotiana attenuata
AGGTGGAGCTCAAACCGTTAGGGGCGGAGGTCAGCTAGCAGCAAATCGACCTAGGGATACAGCTCAGGGTAGTAGGGCCTAGCCCCGTTGTTATGCTCTTCAGGCCAGGCCCGAGGTTGAGGCTTCAGATGCGGTGATCACAGGTACGGTTCTGGTTTGTGATCGAGATGCTTCAGTACTATTTGATCCAGGATCTACGTATTCATATGTTTCATCTTATTTCGCACCATGCTTGGTCATGCCTAGTGATGCTTTGGGTATTCCTGTATATGTGTCTACACCGGTGGGTGACTCTATCGTGGTCGACCGAGTCCATCGTTCGTGTGTTGTAGTGATTGGGGGTCTTGAGACCCGTGTAGACTTGTTGCTCTTAGATATGGTTGACTTTGATATCATTCTGGGTATGGATTGGTTATCACCCTATCACGCTATCTTGGACTGCCATGCCAAGACCGTGACTTTAGCCTTACCGGGTATGCCTCGCTTAGAGTGGAGAGGGACTCCAGGTCATTCTACCCGTAGTGTCATATCGTACGTGAAGGCTCGACGTATGGTCGAGAAGGGGTGTCTGGCCTATTTGGCCTATGTTCGTGATTCCAGTGCTGAGGTCCCTTCCATAGATTCTGTGCCTATTGTCCGGGAGTTTCCCGATGTTTTTCCTTCGGACCTGTCGAGTATGCTGCCCGATAGAGATATCAATTTCTGTATTGATTTGGCTCCAGGCACCCAGCCTATTTCTATCCCGCCATATCATATGGCCCCGCCGGAGCTGAAAGAGTTGAAGGACCAGCTGCAGGATCTGCTAGATAAGGGTTTCATTAGACCCAGTGTTTCGCCTTGGGGCGCGCCAGTGTTATTCGTCAAGAAGAAGGATGGTTCGATGCGGATGTGTATAGATTACCGGCAATTGAACAAGGTAACAATTAAGAATAAGTATCCACTGCCGAGGATTGACGATTTGTTCGACCAGCTTCAGGGTGCCAGGGTATTTTCCAAGATTGACTTGAGATCTGGCTACCACCAGTTGAGGATTAGGGCATCCGATGTCCCTAAGACAGCTTTCCGTACTCGGTACGGGCATTACGAGTTCTTGGTCATGTCGTTTGGGTTGACCAATGCCCCAGCAGCATTCATGGAGTTGATGAACCGAGTGTTCAGGCCATATTTGGACATGTTCGTGATAGTCTTTATTGATGATATTTTGGTGTACTCCCGCAGCCGGGAGGAGCACGAGCAGCACCTTAGAGTGGTTCTTCAGACTCTGAGGGATAGTCAGTTATATGCCAAGTTCTCCAAGTGTGAGTTCTGGCTGAGTTCAGTAGCATTTCTGGGCCACGTCGTATCAGCTGAGGGTATTCAGGTGGATCCGAAGAAGATAGAGGCAGTCAAGAATTGGCCTAGACCAGCATCAGCTACGGAGATTCGGAGTTTCTTGGGGTTAGCAGGCTACTACCGTCGGTTTGTGGAGGGGTTTTCATCTATTGCAGCCCCGATGACCAGGTTGACCCAGAAGGGTGCCCAGTTCAGATGGTCGGAGGAGTGTGAGGCGAGCTTTCAGAAGCTCAAGACAGCCCTGACTACGGCACCGGTGTTGGTCTTGCCCACAGGATCTAGGCCTTATACCGTCTATTGTGATGCTTCCCGTATTGGACTTGGTGCAGTATTGATGCAGGATGGCAAGGTTATAGCCTATGCTTCGAGGCAGTTGAAGATTCATGAGAAAAACTATCCAGTGCATGATTTAGAGTTGGCGGCTATTGTCCACGCCTTGAAGATTTGGAGGCACTATTTGTATGGCGTGGCATGTGAGGTGTTCACTGACCACAAGAGTCTTCAGTATTTGTTCAAGCAGAAGGAGTTGAATTTGAGACAGAGGAGAAGGTTGGAGTTGTTGAAGTATTATAATGTCACTATTTTATATCATCCGGGGAAAGGCAATGTGGTGGCCAACGCTTTGAGTAGGAAGTCAGCCAGTATGGGCAGTCTTGCTTATATTCCAGTCAGTCAGAGGCCGCTTGCTTTGAACGTTCAGGCTTTAGCCAATCAGTTCGTGAGACTGGATATTTCTGAGCCCAGTCGTGTGTTAGCTTGCACGGTTGCTCGTTCTTCGTTATTGGAGCGTATCCGTGATCGGCAGTTTGATGATCCCCATTTATGTGTCCTTAGAGACACGGTGCAGCGAGGAGGTGCCAAGCAGGTTACCTTAGGTGATGATGGTGTTTTGAGATTGCAGGGGCGAGTTTGTGTGTCCAATGTCGATGGGATCCGAGAGTTGATTTTAGAGGAGGCCCATAGCTCCAGGTACTCTATTCACCCGGGCGCCGCAAAGATGTATCAGGACTTGCGGCAGCATTATTGGTGGCGTAAGATGAAGAAGGATATCGTAGCATATGTGGCTCGTTGTTTGAATTGTCAGCAGGTTAAGTACGAGCATCAGAGGCCTGGTGGTTTACATCAGAGGATTGAGCTTCACGAGTGGAAATGGGAGCGGATTACTATGGACTTTGTTACTGGACTTTCGTTGACCCGGAAGAAGTTCGACGCGGTATGGTTATTGTTGATAGGCTGACCAAGTCAGCGCATTTCATTCCTGTGGCAGTCTCCTATTCTTCTGAGAGGTTCGCTGAGATCTATATTCGGGAGATTGTTTGCCTTCATGGTGTGCCCGTGTCTATCATTTCAGACAGGGGTACGCAGTTTACCTCACGCTTCTGGAGAGCGGTTCAGCGAGAGTTGGGCACAAGGGTAGACTTGAGCACAACATTTCATCCCCAGACGGACGGTCAGTCCGAGCGGACTATTCAGATTTTGGAGGATATGCTCCGAGCTTGTGTTATTGATTTTGGAGGTTCGTGGGATCAGTTCTTTCCTTTGGCGGAGTTTGCTTACAACAACAGCTACCAGTCGAGCATCCAGATGGCTCCTTATGAGGCTTTATATGGTAGGCGATGTCGGTCTCCGGTTGGATGGTTTGAGCCGGGAGAGGCTCGGTTGATAGGTACGGATTTGGTTCAGGAGGCCTTGGACAAGGTCAAGATCATTCAGGAGAGGCTTCGTTCAGCTCCGTCTAGGCAGAAGAGTTATGCCGACCGTAAGGTTCGAAATGTAGCTTTCATGGTTGGTGAGCGGGTATTGCTCCGAGTGTCGCCTATGAAGGGCGTGATGAGATTTGGGAAGAAGGGCAAGCTTAGCCCTAGGTACATTGGCCCGTTTGAGATTCTTGATCGAGTGGGAGAGGTGGCTTATAGACTTGTGTTGCC
>NW_017696469.1:0-3260 GCF_001879085.1 Nicotiana attenuata
TGCCTGATCTCCACCCTTAGCTGACTAGGCGGGTGGTGAAGTAACTGGAGCAGAAGTCGAGGGCTGACCCCTCTGCTGATGCTGTCTGCCACGGAGGCGAGGGCACTGCCTCCTGAAATGACCCAACTCTCCGCACTCATAGTAGCTGCCCGGTACTGAAGATGGAGACTGATGGAAACTTCTCGCACCGGAGTGACTAGCAGATGCACTCGGCGCAGAAGAACCCTGAACTGATGGGGCATGAGGTGAACTCTGAGCTGGGAGAGCGTTGAGTGAAGTCTGACCCTGCTGGGGCCCATGATGACCACGGCCTGAAGATCTCCCACGATATTCTGTACGAGCTGACTGAGCAGGCCTGAAAGAGTGACCTCTACCCTGCTGGAACTTACCCCTCGAAGGAGCACCACTGTAACTGCCCGATCCACGAGGCCTCTTAGCCTCCCTCTCCTCTCGCTCTCTACGACGAACTGACTCAATCTCACGAGCAATGTCTACCACCTCCTCAAACGTGGCACCCAGTACTCTCTTTCTAGTCATCAGAATATGGAGATGGTAGTTAAGACCATCCACAAATCTCCTGATCCTTTCGCGATCTGTTGGAACCATCCAAGTAGCATGACGAGCCTGCTGGGAAAACCTCACCTCATACTGAGTCACTGTCATGTCTCCCTGTGTCAACCACTCAAACTGCCTACGCAACTCTTCCCTGCGGGACTGAGGTATATACTTCTCCAGAAAAAGAGCTGAGAACTGCTGCCAAGTCAGAGGTGCTGCACCGGCAGGCCTACGCCTCTCAAAGTCCTCCCAACAAGTAAGAGCATCCCCGTAAACTGAAAAGTAGTAAATGCCACACCACTCGACTCAAGGATCCCTGCCGTACGGAGCATACGCTGGCATCTGTCAAGAAAACTCTGGGCATCCTCGCCCTCAGCACCACCGAATGTCGGAGGATGGAGTCTACCAAACCTCTCGAGACGACGCTGCTCATCGTCTGGCATAGCTGGAACCACAAAACTCTGAGCTGGTGTAACCTGCTGAGCTGGAGGTGCCTCCGGTGTCTGTAGCCCCTGCACTCCCTCGCAGGTGTGCGAGCATCGGGGGTCTGATTGTCTCCCCCGGTCTGTGAAGTAGATGCTGCTGCTGTGGTGGCTGAAACTGCTTGAGCCAACCCAGTACAGACCGCCAAGATCTGTGCCAAGGTCTCCTGAAGACCCGGAATCACAATAGGCACAGCTGGTGCCTGAGCAGGTGCTGCTGGAGTCTCCACCGCTGGAGCCTGATCCTGAGCTGGGGCAATCATAGGATTAGCAGGTACTGTCCCGGCTACTCTACCCCTGCCACGACCACGACCGCGCCCACGGTCTCTGGCGGCCTCAGTAGGTGGCACTGGTGGTCGTCCGTCACGTTCGGTAGCTCGTGTTCTCACCATCTGTGAGAGAATAGAATAACAAAGATTTAGTTCACAGTTCAACAAAGCCGCACGACAAGAGTTTCAAGAATATGGAGTATTTCCTAAAGGTTCTGCAGCCTCTCGAGGATAAGTATAGACGTCTCCGTACCGATCCACGAGACTCTACTAAACCGACTCATGATTCGCGAGACCAAGTAACCTAGGCTCTGATACCACCTTGTCACGACCCAAACCCCGGTGGCGCCCAACACATTGCTAGGCAAGCCCGACCATTTACACAACCTTAGCCAAATAATCTAATTAAATAAATAAATGTTCACTACTATAATAAAAATTTAGTGCGGAAGTTCTGATATAATCTCTAACATTCGTAAATCCCAAAATAAAATACTAAATAGCCCACAGAATTTGGTGTCACGAACATGAGCCTCTAGAAGAAGATTATTCACCTATTACAAGTCCGACTAGGAGAATAATACGAATAAAATAATAAAAGATAGAAGGGAGAGATCAAGGCTGCGAACGCCATGCAGCTACCTCGACACTCCCAGATAACTGCTGCTCAGCTAACAAGCCCTCACTCACCCTTTGGTGTACCTGGATCTGCACACAAGGTGCGGGGAGTATTGTGAGTACTTCCAACTCAGAAAGTAATAAATATAAATAAGGTCTGAGGATAAGAAATCCTAAATAAACACAAAGTAAAGCTAATAATACCATTAAACAACAATACAGTTAGAATAAACATCACAACAGATGAAGTAATAAATAACAATTAAGTATGGAATGCAACACATAAACCGGTACCTCCAGTACCCCGCTGCGGCCGTGCAGCCCGCTCCATTTATTTAACGTCGACGGCGCTCACTGGGGGTGTGCAGACTCCGGGAGGGGCCCCTTACGGCCCAAGCGCAATAATAAGCCATCTCGTGGCATCAAACAGGCCCTTGGCCTCATATCAATATCATTATAATACTGTTGCGGCGTGCAGCCCGATCCCATACTCTGTCCAAAATCACACAATTGTATAAAAATATTCAACCCAAACTTCATTTTAAAAATATTAACTTAATTTCTAATTTAAGAAAATTGCTGAGATTTCAAACACAGTATTAAATACCAGGACTGAGTTTAATGTTTATAAATATGGTAAGAAACCATTAAAATAATCCCTGAAGGATTCAAGTAGTTGGCACGAAGCCCAATTATGACAATTAATCCATTTTTATAAGGATATTACAATTCTACAATCAAATAGGTATCAATTTTATTAAGCGAGACGGACCGAGTCGCAATCCCTGACGGTGCTCTACCCCACGCCCGTTATCCGGCGTGCAAGTCACCTCACATAGCACTACGTTATGCAAATTCGGGGTTTCAAACCCTCAACACAGCATTTACATTTATTACTAACCTCAAGCCGGCCAAGGTCCTAGCTTGCTATGCCCTTGCCTTTCGAATTCACCTCTTCGTGCGTCGAATCTGACCAAAACCACAACGAATACGTCACAATATGCTAAGGGAATATAACCCAATCGAAAAGACTCGAAAAACATCGAAAATCACGAAGTTGGCAAAACCCGAGCCCCGGGCCCACTTCTCGAAAAATTATAAATTTTACATCACCGGATTCCTTATCTCGCCACGAGTCTATACATATAAAGAACACCAAAATCGGAGTCCAAATGACCCCTCAAATTCCCATTTAGAATTTCAAACTCAAGCCCTAATTTCTTACAATTTGGCTATATTCTCATGAATTTCAAGGATGATTCTACAATAAAATCATGTTTTTAACTCATAAAACTTACCTTCAATCGACCCAAGTTGAAACTCTCTTCAATCCCCG
>NW_017696470.1:0-3260 GCF_001879085.1 Nicotiana attenuata
GAGTGGATATATATTGGCAAAGAAGATCCTTCGAGCAGGTTACTATTGGCTTACTATGGAACGGGATTGCATCAGCTTCGTGCGCAAATGTCATCAATGTCAGATACACGGAGATTTGATTCATTCTCCACCGTCCGAATTGCATACAATGTCAGCACCATGGCCGTTCGTTGCCTGGGGAATGGATGTTATTGGTCCGATTGAGCCAGCAGCCTCAAACGGGCATAGATTCATTTTGGTAGCTATTGATTATTTCACTAAATGGGTGGAGGCAAAAACCTTCAAATCCGTGACTAAGAAGGCAGTTGTCGACTTCGTACATTCAAATATCATATGCCGGTTTGGGATCCCGAAGGTAATCATCACAGATAATGGTGCCAATCTCAATAGTCATTTGATGGCCGAGACATGTCAGCAGTTTAAGATCATGCACCGCAACTCCACTCCATATCGTCCTAAGGCAAATGGGGCAGTCGAGGCAGCTAACAAGAATATCAAGAAAATACTTCGGAAAATGGTAGAAGGGTCAAGGCAATGGCATGAAAAGTTACCTTTTGCTTTGTTAGGCTATCGCACTACTGTCCGCACTTCAGTAGGAGCGACTCCCTACTCATTGGTGTATGGAACCGAAGCAGTAATACCCGCAGAGGTTGAAATCCCATCCCTCCGAATCATCGCAGAGGCAGAGATTGATGATGATGAATGGGTTAAAGCCCGCCTGGAACAACTAAGTTTGATTGATGAGAAGCGACTGGCAGCAGTGTGTCACGGTCAATTGTACCAACGAAGAATGGCAAGAGCATATAACAAGAAAGTGCGTCCGCGGAAGTTCGAAGTAGGACAGTTGGTGCTCAGACGTATCCTACCTCATTGGGCTGAGGCAAAAGGGAAGTTCGCCCCGAACTGGCAAGGGCCATTTGTTGTAACCAGAGTTTTGTCCAATGGCGCTCTATATCTAACGGACGTGGAAGGAAAATGTGTAGAAATGGCTATCAATTCTGACGCAGTCAAGAGATATTATGTATGATTTTCTTTATCTTTGTGTACCTGACTGTATTTGGCATGTTTTGAGATTGAAATGATGAAGGCATTTTGTTCTGCTACCCAAACACTTTATCCTTTGTTATCCCTTTGAGCCTTATTATATTTCCTTTCGTATCCCTCTTTCGGAATCAATAACAGAACTCGAAAGCCCGAGCGGGGAAAATCAGCGGAGAAACAAGCAAAAAACAGTCCAAAAGAAAAGAAAAGAAAAAGAGAAGAAAAAAAAAAGAGAAAAGAAAAGAAAAGAAAAAAGGGGAAAAATAAAAGAAAAGAGAAGGAAAAGAAAAGAAATGAAAAGAAGGAAAGGGAAAAGTAGAAGAAAGAAAGATCGCCACAGTAAAGTAGTTCTCTGGCCTGAACTACGTTTGACTTGATCCCGAAAGGGTACGTAGGCAGCCTCTCTCTGAGGTTCAGTCACAACAGAAGAGAAATCCAAGAATCCCCAAGAAAGAAACTGGGGCAGAAGTTATGGTTGTTGCAAGAGATATGATTCCGAAAGTTGTAATGTTGAACCCACATTTGAATTATTTTGAGCTTTTATACCTTTCTTTCTAAAACCCATCCAAAAGCCACATCACGGTCCAAAGAAAGACCATCTGATCAATTTCAAGAAATAACCATACAGGCGGGTAAAGCGACTCATGTTGGAGACAACCCTCTGGTGACAGAAGGAAAATGATAAAATGAGAAAGTCCTATCGGTGAAAACCCTCACGGGCACCATAGGGCGAGGTGAGTTGAGAGAAATGAAAATGAGAGAGTCTTATCGGTGAAAACCCTCACGGGCACCATAGGGCGATGTGAGTTGAGAGAAATGAAAATGAGAGAGTCTTATTGGTGAAAACCCTCACGGGCACCGTAAGGTGAAAGTGAACTTTGCAGTTGGGCAAATGAAAGAAATCTGTGGTTAAAAGTTGTTTGAAACACGGCAGAACAAGCAAGGTTTGGGTTCGGCGAGAGTCGGGCGTGAAAGTATGATACAACAAATGTGGTAATTGATAATTGATTGGTTGGACGGACTAGGTTGGAATCCGAAATGCATGGCACAATCAACGGAATCAGCCTTTCCGCTCAGATAAGTCCTATCCTTCTTCTCTTCATTACAACTCATTCGTTTTCAGAGTTTTTTCTATCCTCAAAACCTTCGAGGTCATTGCATTTCATTCTCTTGAAGTCTGTCTATAAGATGCTTTAGTGTCAGTACTATTCAAAAACAAAAGAAGGATGTCAAAGCTAATTACCAGCTTCCCGGTTAGATGGCACAACAAGGTGGGAACATGTCAAAAGAGAGTAAAACATGGAGGACCAATGGAAATCAGAGTAATAATCAGATGGTTGTGAGGGAGAAGCAAGGTTCACAAGAAGGGAACAGAAACACCAAACAGTAATACGAGGTAAAGCATGTGGGTCGTCAAGGTCAGAGGGTTGAAAGTCAATTGGGAAATCGTGGCAAGTCAAAGCAAGTCCAAAGAAGCAAGTCAGAGCAAAGTCGGAAGCGGGAGCATGGCCAACAAGAATGCCAGCAGCTAACCACCATTTTACATTAACAAATTTTTCTTCGATTGGAATAGGGGCAGAAAATTCTTTTCTTTTGTTGTTTGTCTATCTTTGAAATCAGGAGCCCGCCTGGAGAACAGAGGCACTTATTTTCAATTTAAGCAATCAGGCGCCCACCTGGAGAACAAGGGAATACATTTCAGTTTCAGCAATCAGGCGCCCACCTGGAGAACAAGGGAATACATTTCAATTTCAGCAATCAGGCGCCCACCTGGAGAACAAGGGAATACATTTCAAATTTCAGCAATCAGGCGCCCACCTGGAGAACAAGGGAATACATTTCAAATTTCAGCAATCAGGCGCCCACCTGGAGAACAAGAGAAGTACAATTCAAATTTTAGCTTTCAAATTTTTAGTAGTGTTTGGTGACATGATGCGCCTAGCCACCAAACTGGGGCAGAAAATTCTTTGTTTTTTTTTTGTTTGTCTATTTTGAAATCAGGAGCCCGCCTAGAGAACAAAGGCATTTATTTCAAGTTTTAGCAATCAGGAGCCCGCCTGGAGAACGGAGGCATTTATTTCAAGTTTTAGCAATCAGGAGCCCGCCTGGAGAACAGAGGCATTTATTTTCAAGTTTTAGCAATCAGGAGCCCGCCTGGAGAACAGAGGCATTTATTTTCAAGTTTTAGCAGTCAGGAGCCCGCCTGGAGAACAGAGGCG
>NW_017696471.1:0-3260 GCF_001879085.1 Nicotiana attenuata
GCTTCTCATTCCTCGGGGAGTGAGTATGTGCCTTCTAAGGACATCTCCTCAAATTCAGTCCCAACTCACATAACCAACCCCCTCCACCTAACTGATACCCCTCCAGCATCACCCACTACCAAAAGACAAGTAAATGTAGTTTCTGATTCATCTGACGAGTCAGCAGCAGGTAGTGGGACCTACTCCACCTCCCCCACAACTTCATTATCTGGGGAGAGTGCAGGCGGCAATGAGGGTGGTGGGCCTCAGATTGGGGGAATTGCACGAACTAGGAAAGCCGAAGAGTGGGAAGATAGATTCGTGAGCCAAGTGGCTTACCACAAGTTCAGCGAGTGGTGGCCAGTGAGGAAATTGATACCGGAGAGGAGCTTTATTGACAATGACCTCTTACCCCACAACCCTAATGTGCAGAGGGAGTTTAGAACTAGAGTGGGCTGGGAGTTTTTCATGGAGAAGTGCATTGAGGCAAATGAGCACATGGTCAGGGAATTCTACTCTAATGTGGCCCACATCGTCAAGGATACCAAGGTGACCAAAATCAAAGACAAAACGGCGTTGTTTGATGGAAATTCGCTGAATGAGTATTTGGGGTTCAGGGATGAAGATGAGTCTCTATTTCTGGCCAAGTTAGGGATGGGTGAGGAAGTCCGTCCTTGGTTGGCCCAGTACTTCGCAATCCCAGGTACTGTTACAGAGTGGTTGCAGGCAGGGAGAAAAATATACCGGAAGACCTTCAACTTTAAGGCTCGAGGGTGGTTGACTTTTGTGTGCATTCGGCTTGACCCTTCTACCCACGATCAGACTATTCCCCTTACCCGGGATGTTCTTGTGGCATCTATTATGGTCGGGTACCCTATCAATGTGGGCAATGTGATGTACCGTGTGATTTTTGTTGTGGGGCAAGAACATGACCGGAATTACCCTTTTCCCAACACCCTTTCAATGTATTTCTGGGACCTGGAGGTAGAGAAGAAGAGTTATGATGTCAAGACCAAGCCTGTGGCTCCGTACTCTTGGTACAGTATGCAGGGTCCGGACAACCCTAAACACAAGAGCTACCAGCCACCTGCCTCTGCCCCAACTGGCCAGTCTGAGGAGCCAGTTGAAGTAGAGCCTTCTACCATGCCTGCTGCCACTACAGTTGAGGATTTTCCTACAGGACCTTCCTCTGCTGCTGGTCCCAGTACTTCAGCTAGCCCGGGGGTTCCATCTTCCCGAGCTCATCCCCTCACTGCCCATCAGTTGAGCCAGACATTGGCTAGTTTGAACAACTGGATGTCAGCTGCGACATCCAAGTTGTCTACATTGTCTTCCACCATTGTGTCCCAGTCAGCACCTCAGCCAGCTCAGATTCCTCAGTCCATTGAGGACACTTTGAAGAAACTCCTAGAGAACCAGGAAAAGAATATAAAGACTCAGGCTACCTTATCTGCAGCAGTGGAGTCACATGGCAAGGCTCTGAAGGAGCTTGCCAAGGAGCACAAGAAAATGAGGAGATCACGGGCTTCCAAGGAGTCGGTGAAACAGCTCAGGACAGATGTGGACAAGCTATTGGCAGACCAGATGCCTCTAGACTTGCTATTCGGGGACCCAGCCCCAGCACCAGTAGCAGAGCCACAGTAGGAGCAAGCACCCAGGCAGCCAAGGAAGAAGAGGAAGCTCCCCAGTACAACTGATGCAGTTATTGAGGTGGCAGTCCCACAGGAGGTCCAGGAATAGGCCCCAGTCCCAGCAGCTGAGCAGCAAGAGACCGGGAACCAGTCTGAGGTTCCCGCACATTCAGAGGACTTGGGGAACACTGATGATCTCATGCAGACGGACCAGGCTTAGGGAGCTCCTATATCCTTTCTTATGACTTTTTGATGCTTAGTTTGATAATTGGCATTGGGGACAATGCCAGCTTTTATTCGTGGGGGTGCGCCATACTTTTTGTTTATCTGGATGACTGTATATATTTGACTCAGTTTATGTTTTTTTGGTTGATTTTTTATTTGGTATGTATATAACTTTACATTCAGTACTTTTTACCTTCTATTTTGGTCTATATATAAAGTTAAGTTTTTGTATATATTCATTCCCTGTTGTATATTCTAATCCCCTATTGTAAATATTCATTCTATTTTCTATTTTCGTATTTTCGAAAAAAAAAATTTGTTTTTAGCTTCGTAGATAGGCTCGCAGCCCTTTGTTTTGTTTTTGGCATTTTCAATAAGCCCTTGGTTTTTTTAATGCCACGGTTCTTTCCAAGGGTGGAGTATTGTGTGAACCGGGTGGCTCTTCCCGATGATGGATGGCGTGACAACCTTCTTAAGGGTTTGATCTGTTTTTGCTTTTTCCTTTGTTTTAGTAGTTTTTAGTTAAGGGTACTTCAAGCATAGCTTCACTTGGGCCTAACACATTTGCCTTTGACCCCATGGTCAAAGACAAGTGGTTGTGTTTAGGATGGTGGAAGTAGTGACCTTGAAACTCTTGGGTTGACCAAACAAACATCATGTGGTCTTTCGGGACTATTGTGTGCTCAATCGTATCTAAGGTTGTTGTGGGCCCTCAACTCTATGTCTTTAGCAATCCCTGAGTGTGTGTGGTGAGAAATTGAATTATGAGTCCAAGTCCCGAGCCAATGGTCTAGAACTTGCCCCGAATGTTTGTTGAGGCGAAATTTTGAGTGAAATTCGACTTGAGAAGTGATTATAGGCTCTCCTTGATCCAAATGATAAGTTGAACAATTACATAGCCTACTAATAAGATAATCCCTAGCTAACCGTTTTGAGCCTTAAACCTTATTCTTTTAAGAACCAATGCTACAAGCCTATACCCGTTCTAAATTCTACCCTCTCTTGGCACCCACATCTTCCCTTGAGCAATGGCAAAGTCTAAGTTTAGGAGGAGAGACAAGAAAGGAAACAAAAAGGAGAAAAAGGTACAAAAGAAAAAGAAAAGGAAGGCAATGAAAAAGAAAGAAAAGAAAAAGACAAAAAGAAAGCCCAATATGAAAGAGAATAAAAAGGGATTCAAAGAAAAACAAAAAGTGAAAAAGGTGTGGAAAAAGTAGAAAAAGGAGAAATGTTTTGAATTGCGTAAGAAAGAGTGACGAAGTGTCTCTCTAACCCCTTGAAAGAGGTGAAATGACTAAAGAGTCAAGTGAATTGTGCCAATGAATCAAAAGAAGTGCTTAAGGGAAGATTGAACCCACTTGAACAAAAACATATCCTACCCTTACCCAAAAGTCTTCACATTAACTCCACAAAAGCCCTATATGA
>NW_017696472.1:0-3260 GCF_001879085.1 Nicotiana attenuata
CCGGACTTATGTCGAAACTTATGAAAATTGTTAATGTTTATAATTCTTTAAAGATTTATCAAATAACACAAATTAAAAATTAAATCTCTTGGTCTCTTAAAACTTTTGCGAATGAAAAAAAGTTAGCATTATACCTTCTAAGAATTTGATAGTGACAATGTAAATATAAAGAATGAGTAATATTGAACTAATATTTTACAAGAAAAACTTATTATAAAACTGTAGCGAGACTGTTTTCCTTAGACTGAATGCAAAAAAGAAACAAATGGCCACTCATTTATGTGGTTGCCTCCTACAATTTTACCTTATCGCTTAAAATTCATTTTTTTCACCGATTTATGTGACGACCCAAAGGGTCATCACCTGTTTCCTCATTTATTCTGCGCTTCCGAGGCCTTGAAAACCTCATTTTTTATTTGCCTCGATTTGCGTGCGCAGTCCGGACGTGTAGCCGGAAAGCTTTTATGTTGAAATATGTGAATCCTGTGAAAATTTGGAAGAATTTTGATATTAATATGTTTAAGGTTGACTTCGGTCAACATTTTGGTAAATGGACCCGGACCCGAGATTGGACGGTCCCGGAAGGTCCGTAGAAAAATATGGGACTCGGGCATGTGCCCGGAGTCGAATTCCGAGGTCTAGAGCCCGAGAAATGAATTTTTCTGTGAAATTATTTTTCTGAAATCATTAAGGAAAATGGAAATGAAAATTGATTAAAAGACTGTGGTATCGGGCTCGTATTTTGGTTCCGACGCCCGGTACAAGTCTTATATATTGTTTAAGCGCTTTCTGTAAAGTTTGGTCGAAATCGGACGTCGTTTGACGTGTTTCGGACCTAAATGTCTAAAGTTGGAAGTTCATGAATTTTGAAATGAAAATGATGAGTTTGAGGCTTGATTCAATGATTTTGATGTTATTTTGGCAATTTGATCGCTCGAGTAAGTTCGTAGGATGTTATTGAGTTAGTGTGTGTGTTTGGTTAGGAGCCCCGAGGGCTCGGGAGTGAATTGGAGGTGGTTCGGGGTGTTTTTACACTTGGAAATAGGATCAGATTTTCTGTTGCAGACCTTTGTTCTTCGCGAACGCGGCCCTAGGCACGCGTTCGCAGTGCCTTGTTATCTCCTCCATCGCGTTCGCGTGTTCCCTACCGCGATCGCGTAAGCTAAATTCAAACCCCAGTATTTCCCTTCATCGCGTTCGCGTTCTGGCCGTCGCGATCGCGATGGTCTATTCTGTTCTCTATCGCGTTCGCGTCCCTATGCACGCGTTCGCCGTAGGCCCAATCCTTGGAACCCCCCCCCCCCCCCCAGTAGTTCTTCTACACGATCGCGTATTCCTCTACGCGATCGCGATGATCAGTCAGTGGAACCCTTCGCGATCGCATCCCTGTTTCCGCGATCGCGTACGGCAATTTTGCCCAGCGATTTTTTTAAAAAAACAGAAACAGTAGCTACGGGTTTTATCACAAAAATACACGAGCTCTTCTTCTCCACAACCCCTAGGCGACTTGTAGAGCGATTCTTCACCAAACATTCTGGGGTAAGTGTTATCTAACTTGTTTCCTTCGATTTTCTTCATTAATTAGTGAATTCCTAGCCCTAAAAACATGAAATCAAGGTAGAAATTATGGGTTTTGGGTAGAGTTAGGGTTTTGAGAATTTTGGGTGATTCAACCTTAATTTGGGGTCGAATCTTAAAACAAGTTATATATTTGCACTCGTGGGGTTATGGGTGATCGGGTTTTGGTCCGAGCCTAGAGTTTGGACCATGTGGGCCCGGTGTCTAATTTCGGGATTTTTGGAATAATGCTAGGAAATTCATATCTAGGCTATGGGATGTTACCATTGAGTCTTTATTGATATTATTAAATTGATTATGCCTAGATATCACTGAATTGGAGGTTGAATCACGAGGTAAAACAATAGTTGAGGATTAAGCGGATTTCAAGGCTTTGAGGTAAGTGTTTGGTTTAACCCTAGCTTGAGGGAATAGGAGTTGAGTCTTGTTGCTAATTGCTGTGTGATCGAGTACGATGTATAGGCATGGTGACGAGTATCTATACATTGGTGTCTAGCATGACCGTGGGTCTTTATAATGTGATTATCGTGACTTGGTTGTGAACTCCGTGTTTATTGGAGGATTTCTATATGTTGTGAATAACATGTGAACGGTAATAGGATCATTTGATTCCTGGAGTATTGGCTCGAATTGTGATACGAATATTGAAAGTATACGAAATGACTTGATTCCTTGGAGCGCTGGCTCAAAATAGTAAAGTGAATTAAAAGATAAGGAAAGTAAGAAAGAGAAAGCGTTGTTGATTATTCCCTTGCCGGGACGTTTGTTTGCATTTGTTGAATTCTTTCCCTTGCCGGGATGTTTGTCAAATATTTGCTTATTTTTATGCCCCTTGATTGTGACTATTGTTTGGGGAGTCGGACTGTACAATAATATGTGAGGATCGGGTTGCGCGCCGCAATAGTGATATTGAGGATCGGGTTGCACGCCGCAACAATAATATATGAGGATCGGGTTGCGCGCCACAACAATGATATATGATAGGTGATATGGGTCGGGTTGCACGCCGCAACAATGATATTGTGGAGCGGGTTGCACGCCGCAACAATGGTAATTATGGAGCGGGTTGCACGCCGCAACAATTATTGAGGCTATGTGTTTACATTTGAGTATTGATTCCTTGTTCACTGTGAACCCAAGTTGTTTTAGTTGTTACTCTGGATTATTGTTGTTATTGTAACTCCCCATAGCATGTTCCCCCTCCCATGATGGTAATTGCTTTGTATTCGATTTCCGTTGTATATTTATGACTGCACAGGTTTATGTGGTGTCCAGTCTAGCCTCGTCACTACTTCGCCGGGGTTAGGCTAGACACTTACCAGCACATGGGGTCGGTTGTGCTGATGCTACACTTCTGTGCATTTTTTCACAGGTCCTGGTTTTGAGGAACAGCAGCAGCAGTAGTTCGGAAGCAGGCGATTCATATTCACGAGACTGAGGTAGCCTTGCAGGCGTCCGCAGGCCCGGCGTCTCTTCTTTATGTTTTTCCTTTTGACTGTTGCCTCATCGTTTCGAGACAGACAGCTGTTATATTTCTTTCAGACCTTTGTATTTAGTTTATTCTTAGTGGTTCGTGAGTAAAGTGACACCAAATCTTGGGTAGAGGTTGTTTTGACTATTCCGCGTTTTAAATTTATCATTTTAAGACAGACTTCCGCTATTGTTCTTATTAGAATTATGTT
>NW_017696473.1:0-3260 GCF_001879085.1 Nicotiana attenuata
AGTCATTGTGAAGGCTTTTGGGTGAAGGTATGACATGTTTTTGTTCATTTAGGTTCAATCTTCCCTTTAGCACTTCTTTTGATTCATTATGGCATACTTTTTTGACTCATTTGAGTATTTCACTTCTTTCAATTCTTTCAAGGGGTTAGAGAGACACATTGTCACTCTTTCTTTTGCAATTCAAACCTTTCTCCTTTTTCTACTTTTACACAACCTTTTTCACTTTGTTTTCTTTGAATCCCCTTTTCCGGTTCTTATTCACTTTTGTATTTCTTTTTGTCTTTTTCTCTTTTTCATTGCCTCCCTTTTCTTTTGCTTTTGCGCCTCTTTACCGCATTGATGCCTTTCTTGTCTCAACCCCCCCAAACTTAGATATTTGCCATTGCTCAAGGGAAGATTTGGGTGCCAAGAGAGGGTCTCATTGAGAACGGGTATAGGCTTGTAGCTTTGGTTCATGAAAGAAGAAGGTTTAAGGCTCAAAAGGGTTGAACTAGGGATCATTTCATTGGTAGGTTATGGAAATTGTTCAAATTTGGAAGTTCGGATCAAGGAGGGCCTATATTCACTTCTCAAGTCAAGTTTCGCCTATGATTTCGCCTCAACAAACATTCAGGGCAAGTTCTAGACTGTTGGCTTGGAGCTTAGACTCATAATTCAACTTCTCACCACACACACTCAAGGTTTGCTAAATATATCCGAGTTGAGAGCCCACAACGACCTTAGTTCCAATTCAAGTGCACAATGGCCCCACACGACCATATGATGATTGTTTGATCAACCAGAGTCTCAAGGCCACAATTTTCACCATCCTAAACACAACATTATGTCTTTGACCATGGGATCAAAGGCAAATGTGTTAGGCCCAAGTGAAGCTTGCCTGAGGTCCTCTTAACTACAAAATTTTGAAAATCAAAAGAAGAAAAATAAAAAACGGACTCAAACCCTTAAGAAGGTTGTCACGCCATCTATCATTGGGAAGAGCCACCCGGTTCGCACAACACACTACCCTTGGAAAGAACCGTGGCATTAAGAAAACCAAGGGCTTATTGAAAACACTAAAACCGAAACAAAAGGCTACGAGCCTCACTACTAGGCTGAAAACGGAAAATTTGAACAAAAATAGAAAAACCAAATGAATATGTACAATGGGGGGTAGAATATACAACGGGATGAATATATACATAAGAGTCTAAAAGTAGCCAAAGTTAAAAGTTATATACAGGCCAACTATTTAAAAATCCAAGACAATCCAAAACATAGACTAGAAATGAAATAAATATATACAGTCATCCAATGTATCAGAATCAAAATGGTAGGGCACACCCCCACGAATAAAAGCTGGCATTGTCCCCAATGCCAACTACCAAGATAGCTCAAAAACATAGTAAAAGGATATAGAGAGTCCCCTCAAGCCTAGTCCACATGCGTGGGCTCTCCTGTCGTCCTTGGATCCTCTGTAGTAGCCGGGACCTCAGACTGGTCCCCGACCTGCTGCTGCTGCGCTGCTGGGACATGAGCTGGATCAAAAACAGGCTGAACCACCGGTGGGACACTGGATGTACCCTCATGAACCTGGGCCACCTCTATCACAACTCCCTCAGTGCTAGGGAGTTTCCTCTTCTTCCTTGGCCTGGGGGTCTCCTCCTGCTGTGGCTGAACTACTGCTGGATCAACAGTTGGCTCCCCGAAAAGCAAGTCAAGTGGCATCTGATCCGCCAAAAGCTTATCCACATCCTCCCTCAACTTCATCACTGACTCCTTGGAGGCCTTCTGCTTCCTCAATTTCCT
Source organism: Nicotiana attenuata (assembly GCF_001879085.1). NCBI lineage: Eukaryota > Viridiplantae > Streptophyta > Magnoliopsida > Solanales > Solanaceae > Nicotiana > Nicotiana attenuata. The sequence continues at coordinate 1,789 of NW_017696473.1, forward strand.
GTGCTCCCTAGCAAGTTTACCCAGTGCTGTGCTGTGTGCTCCAACTGCCTTAGCCAAGGCATTCTGTGTCTCCATCATCTTTTCCTGATTGGCCAGGATCTTCTTCAATGTCTCCTCAATAGAAGGAGGGATCTCAACTGTGGAAGGGGTTGACTGTATCTGAACTATAGTGGCCAAGTTGACAACTTGGATGTCGCAGCTGACATCCAGTTGTTCAAACTGGCTAGAGACTGAGCAAGCTGGTGGGCAGTGAACCTATGGGTCTTCGAGGAAGGGACATCCTGGTCTGCTACAGTAGATGGACCAGCACTAGAAGAAGGACCCTCAGGCAATGTCTCAGGGGTAGCTGGGATAGTGGAAGGCTCAGTGGACTGCTGAATAACCGCTGGCTCCTCAGACTGGCCAGGTGCGGTGGAAGTGGATGCCTGAGGCTTTTTGGACCTCTTTGGGTTGTCGGGACCCAACTGACTGTACCATGAGTAGGGGGCCACTGGATCTACCTGAACATCAAATTTCTTCTTCTTTACCTTCAACTCTCTGAAGTATAGGGAAAGAGTGTTTGGGAAGGGGTAGTTTGTGTTTGTCTCCTGCCCTACCGTAGAAATCACTCTTGACATGATGTTGCCCACATTCAGAGGAAAACCAGCCATAATGGAAGCTACTAACACTGCACAAGGAATAGGAACTGTGTGATCATGAGTTGAAGGATCAAGCCTACAACACACAAAGGTCAACCACCCCTTTGCTTCAAAACTGAACGTGTTTCTCAGAATTTTCTCTCCTGCCTTCAACCAAATTGGGACAGTGCCCGGAGCTGCCAAGTGCTGGGCCAACCACGGGCGAACCTCTTCTTTCATTGCCAACTTTTCCAAGTATTGGGTTTCGTCTTCTTCATTGAACCCCAAAAATTCGTTCAGAGACTTCCCATCAAACATCACCACCTTGTCCCTCACTTTTGTCACCTTTGAATCTCTCACCACATGATAGACATTACAGTAAAACTCTTTCACCATATGTTCATTTGCAACTATGCAACGTTCCTTGAAGAACCCCCAACCCTCTCTAGTTCGGAATTGTGCTTGCACATGTGGGTTTAGAGGAAGAAGATCAGAATCAATAAATTGCCTCTCCGGAATCAACTTTCTTTTGGGCCACCACTCTCGAAATCTGTGGAAGGCTATTTCACTGACAAATCTATCAGCCCATGCTTCCGGTTTTCTTGTTCTCTCAATACCACCAACTTGGGGTTCACCCCCCTCGCCGTATCCTGCACTCTCCCCAGACAATGAAGCTGTGGGGGAGGTGGAGTATTGTGCCTCACTTCTATCCTCGGACTCATCAGACGAGTCCAAAACTACATTCACCGGTTTCTTGAGGCTTTTATCAGTTGGTCCCTTGGAGGTAGGTGAAGCTGAGGGAGAGTCATGCAATTGAAGCGAAAGAGACATGTGAGTTGGAGCAGATTCAGAAGT
>NW_017696474.1:0-3259 GCF_001879085.1 Nicotiana attenuata
AATACATCAAAGCTTCAAATCCTGGGGCCTGCGGGGCATCACTCGGCATCGCCGCGGGCCTGCGTGCAAGACCCTTTTGCAACTGATCCAGATCATTCATGACCTGGCGAACAAATATCATCACGGAGGCAAAGAACGTGGTACGACCCATCCGCTCACCGGCCTGACACTTCATGATAATATAGTTGGCAATGTTTCTGATTCTTTCCCTGATTTGGCCTTTCTCTTGGAGTAGCCGGCTTATCTGTTGGGTGCGAGCCTCTAGCACCTGAGAATCCTGAAAGTGAAGGTCTTGTAACAATTTTATTTCCTTTTCCATCTCAGCGATTAACCCATAGCATTGTTCCCTCTCGGCCTGAAATTCTTTGTCCCGGCGAGCTGCCTTTTCTTCAAGAGTATTCATTTTTCTCTTCATGTTAGCAATGGTTCCCTCATAATTTCTCTTCATTTGTTGTACAACTGGGCTCTTTCCTCAGTCTTCTTTGCCCATTGTGCCCGAAGCCTTGCCATGTTTCCCTCAGATTTTCCCAATTCTTCCTGACAGTCCAGGACTTGCTTCTTTAACCCTTTTATCAATCTCTCGTCGGATAGACTTCTTTCTCGATTCCTGGCATCTATTTTCATTTGCTGAATTTGGGCCTTGAGAGCTTCATTCTCCTGGGCCAATTTCTTTTTATCACTTTCATCAGCCGCAGATTGCAAGGTGTTTTCAAACTGGAGCTCCTGAACCTGTTTTTCCAATGCTCCTATTCGGGCCCTGTACTCCTTTTCTTTGTCTAACCAATCCCATTGCACCTGAGCCTCGTTAGTGAATTGTTGTACATGTGGCCTTTTGGCGGGTCTCTCAGGAATTTGAAATCTTTTACCAAACCAGACCAAGTATTTGGGATCTACCTCGGCTCTGGCTCGGTCTTGTACTATAGTTTTAGGCTCAAGACCTGCACTCATTCCATATCTTTCGGATTCTGCCTTCAGGGAATGCAGCTTTCGGGCCTAACTCGATGACTTGTCCTCTCAGGTCTTCATCGTTGTGCACTGTCTGGAATCTTCCAAATTGTCGCAAAACTCGGTAAGGAGCATAAGGTTGTATGCTTCGAATACCCGTCAAAAGAATATAAGAGACCTCTGCTGATGTGTATACAACTTCAGTAGCAGGAAGCCATCCATAAGCCGATTCAACTTTATCTGCGGTGAGTGATCTTAAACATGACGAGCAGGCCTCAGTACCCTCAGGGAACTTAATACCGATCACCCGGGTCTCGAATTCTGCAATACAACTCAATCCGGTTAAACCGTAGTTCATATAGCCTGTGCGGTGACAGAGGTGTTCCTGTATCCACAATTGTAAGAGCAAATTGCAACCTTGAAAGAATTTCTCCCCTTCCCGATATTTGGTCAAAGCTCGGTACATTTCTGCTACAATCAGGTGAACCACTGTGCTAGTAGGTTTTTTCATGGAAACATCTAGCATCCCTACTAGGCCAAGGTCTATGTGACCATCTTTTCTTGGACGGATTACCATTCCCAAAAAGGCTACCATGAAGGCTAATTCCTGTCGGGCTTCCTATTTTTCTTTATTTCCAGCATGTGTCAATCCTGTGTTGGGTTCCTTGAAACCTTTGGGGTTACCATACCGGTGATATAAGAAATGCAATGTACAACACCCTTCCTCCAGGTGCGGGTCTTGAATATCTCGGCTGATGTTCAACAAATCCAAGAACCTATGAAGGGTTACCGGTCGTGGGGCCAATGGGTATCTACCTCGGAGGTTCCCGTTAAGACCTGCGTATCCCGCAATCTCTTCTAATGTAGGTGTGAGTTCGAAATCTGAAAACCGGAATACATTACGGGTCAGATCCCAAAATGGTACTAGTGCCTCAATGATATCCTTCCTTGGTTTGATGTCCAATAAATCTACGAGACCGCCCAAACTTTTGACCACAGTATCTCTGCTTCCTTTTCCCAAATCATGCCACCACATATGGAGTTTCAAAGGGATCTCGCTCAGGACTGAGAAGGTTTCGATGTTGCTTGAATTCATCCTGCACATTTATTTAGGGGACTTTAATGATTTATTTATTTTTTAAAAAAAAAGGGCTATTTGTGCAAAAATTCTTTATTTAGGAAACAGGACTTGGATTTGCAAATACGGCCTTTCAGCACTTCTGGGGGGAAGATCTTAAGGCTGTGCCCGCAAACCATTTAAAAATGATTCAGGGTGGCTGTTCTTGCAAAAACGGCCTTCCGGCGTCCTTTTGGGGACATTCGGCTTATTTTAGACAAGAATGGCATCACCCGACTTATTTATGACACAAAATTAAAATTTGACATTTTTTGGCTATTTTTGCAAAAAGGGAGGTTGGATCTGATGAGGGTTGCCTACGTATCTCACATCCGGTGAGAATCAAACCAGCGTAGTTCGGGCAGATTTGCCAAAATCAAAAAAATTTATTTTTGAACAACAATTTTCTTCCTATTTTTTCAAATATTTTTCTCTTCTCTCTCTTTTTTTTCGTTTTTTTTTCATTTTTCAAAAATCCGGCAGCATTTCGGCACTATTTGGGCATAGGGGTTTTTCAAAACAAATGGTCACCCTTACTTAGTCCTAACACTGCTTATTTTCTCAATTTTCACTCATTTAGATAAGCCGGTCAACATGCAAAGCCGAGCAAATAAATGCGCAAGTAGCACGTAAGATGCATCAGGATGGTCAATTCGTTTTAGGTCACCTGTCCTAGATGGACCCAACCCCTGTGTTGAGTCCCCTAAGTCGAATGCACATGATGCAAACAAGCGTCCTACTAGGGATCCGGTATGAGTTTTTGTTCTTCTAGGTTTAACTCTAGGTTTATTGGTCTAGACCTGGCTTACCCGAGCGGACAACTCGAGCCGAGGGGGAGGCAGCGTGCCGGGGATACAGAAGCTCCGCCGGCTTTGCAACTTATCCAAACCTCGTTCTAAATGGGAAAAGACTCTAAACAGAAGAGAAGCTACACGAAGTGCACCCTTCTCCATGATGTAGAAGACTCAGAAAGAGGAAGGGATTCGCGACAGTTTATATATACAATTTCAACAAATATCAAAGCGGTAAAATATTTAGCACATATAGCATGGAACATGTAGAAGAAATCAGATAAAGCCAAATATAACAATTGTATTAAGCTCGAATTCTTGAACCCTGAATCGAAATTCTGGGTTCGTATCCCCAGCAGAGTCGCCAGAGCTGTCACACCTCCTTTTTTACACACCTACCCCGAAG
>NW_017696475.1:0-3259 GCF_001879085.1 Nicotiana attenuata
AACTACTGAATATGCGTTGGGCTGTTATTACTCGTTCATTGACTGTTGCTGGGGTTTTAAATTGGTTTCTGAGTTGCTGCTGAAGTTGTTACTGCTGCTAACTTCTCCTTTTTCTATTTCAATTCAAATCCCAGGTACACGTTTATGAACTCACCTTGATGTAGCTGTGAAGTGAAGTTGAAATGAAAATACTGCCAAATCTAGGCTCATTTGAAAGTTGTTTGTCGTTTACAATCCAATAGATGATTAGTTGAATAAATGTGATTGATGTTAGTTAGTAGTTTTGAGTCGTATGAGTAATAGATACAGTTGGACTATTAATTTGGACTGTTTCGGATTTTTAAACTCTGTATTTGTTAAGTTGTTTCAGAACAATAGCATAGCATAATAAGTTTTAGTTCAATTTTGAAATCAATAGTAATGCAAGCATGAAATCAGTAGTTTAGTGTAATACATGTTCAATTATGGATGCTAATATGCTTTTAAAATCAGTATGTATATTCCGTGAATCAGTTGTTTCATTTAGATAGTGTAGAGTAATTTCAATAGTTTTGGTTTAATTGAATCAGAATCCTGTTTTTGATTTAAAATCCAGGCTCTATAGCCTATTCCCAGGACATTTGGGCCTCAAGACGTCTGATACGCGGGCCCAGGTCCAGTGCTAATGTCCTTCACATTTGGACTTGGGTCAAGGCCTTGACTAGCGGCATATTAGTATAGCATGGGTGCAAGTGTCCTTCGTTGGGCTCATCTTGGAGGCCCAATGGGTGGCTTTGATACAGAATCAGCATTTGGTTTATTGCAGTCCAATAACGAATTAATTAGGACTTTCCCTTTTGTTATTAGAGACATTAACATAGAAAATCATAGATTGCTTTAGGCTTGCCTTTTAATAATAAAACGAGATGAGCCCCGCTAAACAAAACAAACAAATTGCGGGGCCTTCAATAAATGGCTATACAAAATACTTAGACTTCGGGATGGGCCGTTTAGCGGATTTCACGGCCTTCCCCAAAGATAATAACGCGTTAGTCGCTTTAGGCGCGCTTTTAATAATCTTACCTTCTTAAATACGGGTGTACATTTATGTGACCCAGATCCAAATCTCAATGAAGTCGAAATGTGTCAAAAATCGCGGGTGCATTTATGTGACGCGATTCGAGACGTGTTTTCACGACGTTGCAATTCTCTTAAAATAATAATAACAAAAGCAATTCAAAGTTAAAAGCACATAGGTCAAAACATGTACTAAAATCAAATAAATAAGCCAAATATAACAATTTAGCGACCGTGCTAGAACCACGGAATCCGGGAATGCCTAACACCTTCTCCCGGGTTAACAGAATTCCTTACTCGGATTTCTGGATCGCGGACTGTTAAACAGAGTCATAATTTCCTCGGTTCGGGATTCAACCGGTTACTTGGGACACCATTAATCTCCCAAGTGGCGACTCTGAATTTTAATAATAAATCCCGTTCCGATTGTCCTTTAAGTGGAAAAACTCATTTATACCCTGCGGGTGTAGGAAAAAGGAGGTGTGACAGCTCTGGCGACTATGCTGGGGATACAAACCCAGAACTTCGGTTCAGGGTTTAAGAGTTCGAGCTTAGAATAATTGTTATATTTGGCTTTATCTTATTTTCCTACATGTTTCCTGCTAAATGTGCTAAATGCTTTACCGCTTTGATATTATCTGAACTGTATATAAACTGTGGCGAAACCCTTCTCTTCTCCCCTCCGGGGATGTGCTCACTGGTGGAGACTCCCTATTCTGTTAGTGTCATACCTTAAAATAAGAAAGAGGTCGGACAAGTTACTAAGCCGGATGGCCTTTTGGTTCCCGGTACGTAGCCCCCTCCTCGACTCGAGTTGTCCGCTCTGGTACACAGTCTAGAACCTATACCCAGGTTTTGAACCTAGAATAACTCGACCTCATGCCGGATCCCTAGTAGGAACGCTTATCTGCATCACGTGCATTTTGACTTAGGGGACTCAACACAGGGGTTGGGTCCGTCTAGGACAGGTATACCCGGAATAATGGACCATCTTGATGCATCCTACTTGTGCATTTATCTGTTTTGGACTCGCATGCTGATCGGCTTTGAATATCTGAAAAAATTGAAAAACAAAAGGGGAAAATGGAAAATAGCAATGTAGAGAGTTAATTACCTATATTAGAAAAACAAATGTCCAAGTAGTGCCGAAATTCTGCCGGATTTTTGGGAAAAATGAAAGAAAAAAGAAAATTATTTTTTTAGTTTGTTTTGTTTGCCAATGGAAAAGAAAAACAAAAGAGTTTTATTTTCAGATTAGTTTGTTTTATTTGCCACTGAAAAAGAAAATATAAAAAAGAGTCTTGCTTTCAGAAATAGTGTATTTGCCAACAAAAAAAAAAGTCTAGTTTTCGAAGATAGTTAGTTTTATTAGTCCGAACTACGCAAGTTTGATTCTCACCGGATGTGAGATACGTTAGGCAACCCTCATCGGGTCCAACCTCCCCTTTTCAAAAATAGCCAAAATGCCAAAATTTTTAATTTCGTCATGAATAAGTCGGGTGACGCCATTCTTGTCAAAAAATAAGCCAAATGTCCCCAAAAGGGCGCCGGAAGGCTGTTTTTGCAAGAACAGCCACCCTGAGTCATTTTAAAATGGTTTGTGGGCACAGCCTTAAAATCTCCCTTTCGAAAGTACTGAAAGGCCGTATTTGCAAAACCGAGTCTTTGTTTTCTCAAAATAAATATTTTTAAAAAATAGCCACTTTTCTTTTTCTTTAAGTCAAAATAAGTCATTACATGGCCAGCTTTCTTTAAATAGCCTACAGTTGACATTGAAACTCTCTCAGTCTTACGCAGGCCCGTGGCGATGCCGAGTGATGCCTCGCGGGCCCCAGGGTTTGAAGCTTTGATGTATTCCTAGTTAATCGAGTCTGTATTTTTGGTTTTGAGTCTGTTTTGTAACTCCCCTTTTTGAGGAAAAGAAAAAACAAATAGTCTGATAGCTTTTGTAATCGCAGTTGTTATTAATGAAAACTTGAGAAAAATTCCCCAAAAAATTGTTTCCTTATTTCGCATTTGTTTGCAAGAACTACGCTTGGTCTGATTCACGCGGGGTCGTGATACGTAGGCAATCTCCATAAGATTCGACCGTAACTAATGAAAAGAAAAAAGGGAAAAACAAGAAAAGAATGAAAGGAAAGAGGTGAAAAATAAGAAAGGAAAGAAAAATAAAAGAGGGAAAAAGAAAAAAACAAAAAGAAAA
>NW_017696476.1:0-3258 GCF_001879085.1 Nicotiana attenuata
TGCATCTAATCTCAGTTGTTGAATTTGGGCCTTGAGAGCTTCATTCTCCTGGGCCAATTGCTTTTTATCACCTTCGTCAGCTGCGGCTTGCAAGCTGTTTTCGAACCGAAGCTCCTGAACCTGTTTTTCCAATGCTCCAATTCGAGCTCTGTACTCCTTTTCTTTAGCCAACCAATCCCACTGTACCTGAGCCTCGCTTGTTAATTGTTGCACATGTGGCCTTTTGGCGGGTCTCTCGGGGATTTGAAACCTTTTACCGAACCAAACCAAGTATTTGGGATCTACCTCACCTCTGGCCCGATCCTGTACTATAGTTTTGGGCTCAAGGTACCTGCACTCATTCCATATCTTTCGGATTCGACCTTCAGGGAATGCAGCCTTTGGGCCCAACTCAATGACTTGCCCACTCAGGTCTTCATCGTTGTGCACCGTCTGGAATCTTCCAAATTGTCGCAAAACGCGGTAAGGAGCATAAGGCTGAATGCTTCGAATACCCATCAAAAGAATATAGGGGACCTCTGCTGATGTATATACAGCTTCAGTAGGAGGAAGCCATCCATAAGCCCATTCCACTTTATCTGCAGTGAGGGATCTTAAACATGACGACCAGGCCTCAGTACCCTCCGGGAACTCAATACCTGTAACTCGGGTCTCGAACTCTGCAATACAACTCAACCCGGTTAAGCCGTAGTTCATATATCCTGTGCGGTGACAAAGATGCTCCTGTATCCACAACTGCAAAAGCAAATTGCAACCTTGAAAGAATTTCTCCCCCTCTCGACATTTGGTCAAAGCTCGGTATATTTCTGCTACAATCAGGGGAACCACTGTGCTAGTAGGTTTCTTTATGGCAACATCTAGCATGCCTACTAGACCAAAGTCTATGTGACCGTCTTTCCTGGGACAAACTAACACTCCCAAAAAGGCCACCATGAAGGCTAATCCGCGTCGGGCCTCCCATTTGTCTTTGTTTCCAGCATGTGTCAATCCTGTATTGGGTTCCTCAAAGCCTTTGGGGTTACCATACCGATGATACAGGAAATGTAGTGTACAACACCCTTCTACCAAATGTGGGTCTTGAATATCCCGGCTGATGTTCAACAAATCTAAGAACCTGTGAAGAGTTACCGGCCGTGGAGCCAAAGGGTATCTACCACGGAGGTTCCCATTTAGACCTGCGTATCCGGCGATCTCTTCTAATGTAGGTGTGAGCTCGAAATCTGAAAACCGAAACACATTACGGGTCGGGTCCCAAAATGGTATTAGTGCCTCGATGACATCTGTTCTTGGCTTGATTTTTAACAAATCTACGAGACCGCCCAGGCTTTTGATCACAGTATCTCTGCTTCCTTTTCCCAAGTCATGCCACCACATATGGAGTTTCAAAGGGATCTCGCTCAGGACTGAGAAGGTTTCGATGTCACTTGAATTCATCCTGCATATTTATTTTAGGGGAATTTAATGACTTATTTTGAAAAATGGCTATTTATGCAAAAATTCTTTACTTAGAAAATAAGGACTTGGATTTGCAAATACGGCCTTTCAGCACTTCTGGAAGGAAGATTTTAAGGCTTTTCCTGCAAACCATTTGAAAATGACTCAGGGTGGCTATTCTTGCAAAAGCGGCCTTCCGGCGTCCTTTTGGGGACATTCGGCTTATTTTGTAAAACAAGAGTGGCATCACCCAAAAATTAAATTTTTTGGTATTTTGGCTATCTTTGCAAAAAGGGTGGTTGGACCCGATGAGGGTTGCCTACGTATCTCACATCCGGTGAGAATCAAACCGGCGTAGTTCGGGCAGATTTGCCAAAATCAAAAAATGTATTTTTTGAACAACAATTTTCTTCCTTCCCTTTTTTTCAAATATTTTCCTTTTTTTCTTTTTCATTTTTCACAAATCCGGCAGCATTTCGGTACTATTTGGGCATTGGGGTTTTTCAAAACAAATGGTCATCCTCACTTAGTCCTAACACTGTTTATTTCCTCAATTTTCACTTATTTAGACAAGCCAGTCAACATGCAAAGCCGAGCAAATAAATGCGCAAGTAGCACGTAAGATGCATCAGGATGGTCAATTCATTTCAGGTCACCTGTCCTAGACGGACCCAACCCCTGTGTTGAGTCCCCTAAGTCAAATGTACATGATGCAAACAAACGTCCTACTGGGGATCCGGCATGAGGTTTTGTTCTTCTAGGTTTAACCCTAGGTTTATTGGTCTAGACCTGGCTTACCCGAGCGGACAACTCGAGCCGAGGGGGAGGCAGCGTACCGGGGATACAGAAGCTCCGCCGGCTTTGCAACTTATCCAACCTCGTTCTAAATGGGAAAAGACTCTAAACAGAAGAGAAGCTACACGAAGTGCACCCTTCTCCATGATGTAGAAGACTCAGAAAGAGGAAGGGATTCGCGACAGTTTATATATACAATTTCAACAAATATCAAAGCGGTAAAGCATTTAGCACATATAGCATGGAACATGTAGAAAAATCAGGTAAAGCCAAATATAACAATTGTACTAAGCTCGAATTCTTGAACCCTGAACCGAAATTCTGGGTTCGATCCCCAGCAGAGTCGCCAGAGCTGTCACACCTCCTTTTTTACACATCTACCCCGAAGGATAAATGTATAAGGGAGTTTTTCCATTTAAAGTGACATTATTCGAAATGGGATTATTTATTTATTTATTTTTAGAGTCGCCACTTGGGATAGGATTGGCTTTTGGTGTCCCAAGTCACCGGTTTAACTTGATCCCAAATCGAGGAAAATTTCGACTTCCCAGTTGGAGTCTGCGAACCAGAAATTCTGTGTAAGGAATTCTGTTGACCCGAGGGAAGGTGTTAGGCACCCCCGGATCCCGTGGTTCTAGCACGGTCGCTTAAATTATCATAAATGGCTAAAATCTGGTTTTTATACATATTTAAACCTATAGTGCAATTTTAAGATTATTTACCGCTTTTAGTTTATTTTGTTTTTACGAAAGTGAACGCCGTTTAAGAGTCGTGTTTTGGGATCACGTTCACATGAAATGCACCCGGATCCTAAACACCTCTTATTCAACGTTTTGGGATTTGGATTTGGGTTGCATGAAATGCGCACCCGAGTTTAGGAAAGTAAAATTATTAAAAGCGTGCCTAAAGTGGCTAGCGTTGTTAACTTTGCGAGGGCCATGGAAATTTGCTAAATGGCACGCCTCGAGTTCTAAGTATTTTTGGTATACACATTTAAAGAGGGCCACGCAATTTTATTGAATTTTATTT
>NW_017696478.1:0-3258 GCF_001879085.1 Nicotiana attenuata
GGAACATGTCCATCATGTGAGACACAGTGTTTATCAACCTATACATGTGAGATGCACGTGAAGGAGATAAGTCTCAAGGATAAAGCAGCAATATCTCCTGAACTGATCGAAAAGGTTGCATATTGGATAAGGAAAGGAAGTCTTCTTATGTGAAGAGAACACAATCCGGATCAAGGATAGGGTTGGTGTTTGTATTGTTCAAGGACTCAACTTCGATGGAAGATCAGCAATTGAGTCTCAATCAAACTCTGATTACTAACTCTTTAAATAACAGTGATTGTTCTCTTTTACAGGTATTGCACAAACGCAGAAGTTAAACTAAATTGAAAGCAAAAGAGCGAGGCAATTTTGCAAGCAATTTATGTGAGATTCAAGTGTGCATTCCTGAAGCTACTTGGACAAGATAGAAGAACCAATTCCATTGTGTTTATTCTTATTCTAGTTCAATTGTAGTATGTGGTTTAAAGTTGTACCTTTCCAGCTTTTGTAGAAGCAATTGTAATAGGTACTTCGAGTATTCAAGTTATAGGCTAACTTGAAGGTGTCGCAACAGTTGAGGTTGTGTGCCACACTGGGATTAGAGTTTAATCCTTAGGTTTACAAGAGTTTTGTAAATGCTGTTTTGGCTCAGTAATTTTAGTGGAAGTTTGGGAAAATCCTACTGAGTAGTAGGTCGTGGTTTTTTTCACCTTTTGAGCCAGGTGTTTTCCACGTAAAAATCTCTGTGTTCTTTATTTTATGCACTCTTAATTCCGCAAACAGTAGTAGTAAGTACACCTAGAAGAGCCAGGTTCTTCTAGAGAGAAAATTGGGTACCACACAAATCACCCCCCCTCTTGTGTGGTATTGACGTTTAGAATATCAATTGGTATCAGAGCAGGTTATCCTTGAAGAGGCTAACACCTTAGGAGAAGATAAACATGAGCGCACCACCTGGGAACTGGGAAGGGCAATCCACTGCTAGGCCTCCACTTTTCAATGGTCAGTACTATTCTTGGTGGAAGAACAGGATGAGAGATCACATCATAGGGGAAGACTATGAACTCTGGGACATAGTCACTGATGGTCCCCTAGCAACCACAAAGAAGAATGCTGAAGGAGTTGATGTGCCAAAGACAAGGGCTGACTGCACTGTTGAAGACCTGAGGAAGTGGGAGAAAAATGCTAAGGCCAAGAAATGGCTTGTGTGTGGACTAGGTCCAGATGAGTACAGTAGGATCCAAAGCTATACTACTGCTAAGGAGATATGGGACACTTTGCAAGTGGCCCATGAAGGAACACCTCAAGTGAAAAGATCAAGAGGAACACTGCTGTATTCTCAATATGAGAATTTTACTATGAAGGAAGGAGAAACAATACAAGAGATGTATACTAGGTTCACTACACTGACAAATAAACGTAAATCTCTTGGAAGGATTATTCTTGAAGAAGACAAGGTTGAGAAAATCTTAACAAGGGTTTTGCCAGTCTCATGGGAAAGCAAACTCACTGCTATTCAGGAATCAAAGAATATTTCTACCCTCAGGCTGGATGAACTAATTGGTAACCTCACTGCATATGAATTGAGAAGGCAAACCATGAAGATGGATACACCCAAGAAGGAAAGAAGTCTGGCTCTCAGAATTGCTGAAGGTTCAGAGCTAGAGGATGATGAAATGACTATGATCACAAGAGATTTCAAAAAGTACCTTATGAGAGAAAAGGGTTCTACAAGAGGTACAACCTGCAACAAACCAACAGCTCCTGAGAAACAGACCAATGAGGGTTGCTACAAGTGTGGTAAGAATGACCACATGATCAAGAACTACCCTCAATGGGAAATTGAGTGGAAGAAAGAAAGGGCTGAACGAAGGAACAGGTTCAACCAAAAAGGAACAAAGGCTCAACAAAGGCTATGGTTGTTGCCTGGGGAGAAACATCAGATGAGGACTCAGAAGATGAAGCTGAAGAAGAACAGGCTCTTATGGCCATCGGAGACTCAGATGATGAACAAGAGTAAGTATTCTTCATCTCTAAGACAAAATTAAATTTCTGTCTAAAGAAAAGCTGGCTGAGCTATTACTAGATTTCATTGATGAGTCTGAGACAATTAACAATGAGAAGGAAGAACTGTCTAAGGAATGTGTGATCCTAAAAGCAAAATGCAAAAGCTTAGAGTCTAGGGCTAATGAGTGTGATAGCAAAAATGCTGAGTTGAAGAACCAGGTTCTTGAACTTGACACAAATGTGCTAGAACTTAGGTCTGAAAACTTAAAATTGAAACTAGGAACTGGAAAGAAGAAAGCTGACCACACATATCTCACTCTAATAGAAGATCTAGGAAAAATGAAGGATGAATTGTATAAAAAGGATGAACTAATCAAAGTCCTAAAAGAAGATCTAGGAAAAGTGAAACATGAACTAGACAGAACTTGCAAATGGAACAAGGCCTCTAATGCACTCTCTTGGTTGCAAGAGCATCACAGTAGCAACAAAAGAGGACTTGGCTATGGGACTCGGGCACCAAAGTGGGACCCTAAAAGCAAGTACCTCACACTTCCTGAGAATAAAATATGCACACACTGTGGCAAGACTGGCCATTACAAACATGAATGTAATGCAAAAGTAAAGGCCAATCAAAAGAACAAAGCTTTTGTTCAAGAGAGAAGTAAGCTGCCCGGATGGGCAAGAAGGAATTTTATTCATCCTTTTGCCTATAGAAAGGGACCCAAACTAGTGTGGGTTCCTAAGACAAACCCCTGATTTCTTTTGTAGGTCCAAGTGAAAGGATGCAGCCAAATATGGTATATGGATAGTGGTTTCTCAAAACATATGACTGGGAACAAGGACCAGTTCCTTTCACTTGAGAACTTAAAAGGAGGTAATGTCTCATTTGGTAATGGAAAGAAAGGTGAGATCATTGGGGTTGGAAAGGTAGGTAAGATAGATTCTCATTCCATAGAGAATGTCTACTTGATAAATGGCTTGAAAATATAGCCTAATAAGTGTGTCACAACTATGTGACAGAGGTAATCTTATAGCCTTCACCTCTACCAAGTGCTTTGTGATTAACCTTACCACTAACAAGATTGTTTTGCAGGGAAAAAGAGTTAACAATATTTACATTGTAGATTTGTCCACTCTGTCAGAAAATGAACTCACTTGCCTAAGTGTGTTGGTTAATGATCCCCTCATATGGCACAAAAGACTTGGTCATGCAAGTCTGAATCGGCTAAACATATTAGTCTCCAAGGACTTGGTGATAGGGTTACCTAACAT